>NW_008360318.1:811274-816173 GCF_000622305.1 Nannospalax galili | reverse complement strand
AAAAATGGACGAAGAAATAACTCTATATGTAGTCAGGATAGAAGAAGCTGCCAGGCGTGGTGGTGCACACCTTTGATCCCAGCTCAGGAGGCACCAGCCTGGTCTACATAGTGAGGTTCAGGCCAGCTGGGGCTACAGGGAGACCTGTCTCAAAGAAAAAAAAATTGAAAAACTATAGAATAAAGTAACAAAGAAAAAAGCTAGTGAAATCACTTGACAATAAAAATATTACATACAAGTAATACATGTATAAATATATAAACTATTCCTATCAAATAATATAAGTATTTAGAACTCATGTGAAGTTTGCCAAAAAGTGAACAAGCAGTTAAAAGAAGAAATAAAAATGAATAGAAGCACGAAGTTGAATTTTGTCGCACTGGTAAAGAAAACAAAGCGGTGGGGCGGAGTTTCAGCTGCTCAAGGCACATGCGCACTTTCTAGTCTCCTGTGGATTTCAACAAAATGCCCTGGGCTCGCCTAAAGCAGACGTGCCCAAGCTTCTGAAAGACGAAATTAAGAAGTTGGTTGAGTCCGTGACAAAGAAAGAACTTGGTGTGAGTCCCCTTTATATCTTTGGCTCATGTTCATCTCGGTCTGGGTGTGAGAGCAGTTGCAACTCACAACTTTTTTTTTTTTTTTTTTTAAATTTAATAACCACATGATTAGAAGAAGCATTTGCAACTCACAACTTTTAAAGAGCAAGTTATAGGAACTATAGCTCGGCAGGCCCCAGGAGGCTATGCTCAGCCATCCATCCCAACCTACCAATTAAAGAGAAGAGCAATGCCGAAAAGCTGAGAAAGGTGATTTCATCAACAAAGCACAGTGAGAGGAAGAACAGGTAAAGGACTTCAACGACACTCCGCCCAAGCCCAGGTTCAAGGCAATGTGTAAGCTTTAAGTTTACACAGAGGAAGTACTGGGGCGGGGCATAAGAGCCGTGCATAACTAAGTGTCCTGGTCCGAAGGTGGCCTGGTTGATCAGTATCTCAGTTATGGTTCTTCAAGGTGGTTCCAATAAGTTATTACCATTGTAGTCACTTGAGGGAACAAGCCAGTTTCCATGAGTGATGATCTTATTGTGGGGAGACTGTCTGCAAAGCTCTGCTGCTCCCGAAGTTCAACGTGGCTGCAGGTTAAAGACAAGGACTACAGCCCTCAGGTGGTCACTGGGGAATGGGAACTGGACACGGTAAGATGCTGACCGTAGGACGCCTCAGTTACCCTTTGTGTCTTTGTCTTGAAGGAATACAAATAGGTTCGGTATTACAGTTGTTTGACAGGGGCTCCTTGAACAACTAATATGCAGAGTTAAACAAAAGTCGGCCCCCAAATAAAGGATATGGATGCAAAATAAAGGCAGAGGTGACAGGTTTCTAGCCTGCTTTAGTTTCCTCTTGGGCCCAAGTAAGGAAGCAGTCAGTTCTTTTTAGCAAAAGTAATTTCTAAATGCCGTTTTTAAAATTTTATTTTATTATTTTTATCTTATGTGTATGAGTGTATTGCCTGCATGTATGTGAGTGCACCCGTGTTGTGCAACGCTGCAGAGGTCAGAAGAGGGCATCGGATTCCCCTGGAACTGGAGTTAAGGGTGGTTCATAGCTGCCATGTGGGTGCTGGGAATTGAACCCAGGTCCTCTGCAAGAGCAGTCAGTGCTCTTAACCCCTGAGCCATCTTTCCAGCCCCCTAAATGCCTTTTATAGGAATCATTAAGAAAAAGTCCCAAGAAGAACCTGTTCCCTCTAACCAGAGGATTGAGACAGGGGCTCTGCAAGAGGGATCCTTTCATCCTTCCTACTCTGTTAACACCTAAAAGAAGCAGTGCTCCTCTCATTCTCTAGCCACAGAGCTGTGTTACATACGGTGACGCCCTTTCTTTCCCTGACCTCAGTGAGCTTACCCTCCACTGGGTCCCTGCAGAGGAGCCCTATAGACTGGGGCAGGTGGCAGTGGGAAAGTGGTAGCCTGTATCTCCCCCGGGGGCTGGTTTTATTTAGATGTGGTAGAGTGGAACAGCATGGGATGAACCAGCTCTTCACCAAGTCAATGTAAGCAAGACATCATCTCTCTAACGTCCTTGCCTCCTAACTGGAGAGTGAGGAGAGGAAGCTAGAGTAAGGATCCCTTCCATCTGTGCCTGAAGTCCTAGGCTTACCCTGAAGTGGGCCATGCATGAAGCTGACCACAGCCAGAGCAGCAGAAGCTGTAAGAGCTGGAACACAGAATGAAATATCTCCTGGGGGTCAGGTAGACCTCTGGGTAGTACATACCTGAAAAGCACTTTAGAGGCTTTAGAATAAAATTGATATTTGAACTGTACTCCTTAGATCATAGATATAAAAACTAACAAAAATATTGGAAATATATAACTAGAATAATAAATCATGATCAAATAGGATTTAATCCAGGATGTGAAGCTGATCCAATTGTTTTTAAAAATTAATGTAGGGATAGGATGATGGCTCAGTCTATAAACTGCTTACTGTGTAAGTATGAGGAACTGAGCTTGGATCCATAGCACCTTGGTAAAAAACTGGACACAACAAGGCATATCTGTAACCCCAGTGCTGGGGAAACAAACAGGTACACCCCATGTGCTCACTGGTCAGTCAGCTTAGCCAAGTTGGGTAAACTCCAGGTTCAGTGAGAGACCCTGTTTCCAAAAGTAAAGTGGAGCGTGTCTGAGGAAGATACCCAGTGTTAACCTCTGACCTTCACACAGACACACACACACACACACACACACACACACACACCTAGAGGAACATGTACATATACTACATTAACAACACACACACATAAACACATCTACACACATACTCAAAAAAATCTAAATTAATGTAATGTGTTTTACTTAACAATTTAAAAGAAAAATTTCCACATGATCACAGTCATAAAGGCAGAAAAGTATTTGAGTCCAGTGGGCAGTGTGTGTGGGGAGCATGGATGGGGGACAGGATTCGGATTGGATTAAGAATTATTGTATGAAATGTACAAAAGCTCAACACAAATATTTTAAAAATTAAATTCAGCACCATTCAGACTAGATACTCTCAGTAAAGTAGAAGCAGAAAGGAACTTCCTCAACAGGACAAAGAACACAATCATCCACAGCTCACACATAGGCTCAAGACTTTGACCCTAAAGTCAGAAAAAAGGCCAAGTCAACTCCCACCACTCCTGTTCCACATGGCTGGTTGTGCTAGCTAGTGGAACACAAGAAAAGGTTGAGCTGTGGGTCAGCGTAGTCCAAGAGATGCCCACATTGGAACTTGAAGGTAAGATCCTATTGCTGAAGACATGACATACTTTGGACACAGGACTTGGAGCAAACAAGCTGGAGCTGATCTGAAAGTCTCCTCCCTGAAGACTAGCTCCCATAGTATCAGAAGATACTATGCAAGTTGCCAAGGGAGAAAACCAATCAGTGGTCCTATATAGCTGTAAAGCCTATGAACCACAACAATGACTGGCCTAACAAATTATCTTTACTGGTGTAACAGTGGCAATTTTATCTTGAGCATAATCAACAGCTATCTAATTGAACTTAAGTCCCACTCAAAAGGAGAGAATTCATGCATGGTACTGTAAACATAGTCAACTACATATGGCTAGAGATCTCATAGACCATAGAGAAGAATCTACTTCTGTCACTTCTTTAGACCAAAATAATTTCTTACTATACTCTAAATATCCTTACATTTATCATCACTCATCAATGAAGCTTCTTTTTTTTTCACAGCAGATGGAAACTATTACAAAGTTCCACAACTGGTCAAAATACACAGAAGAAATGACTATGAGGTGCCCAACCCTAAATGATACATTTACAATGCAACCTCTATGCCTAAGGGTCCGGGAACATCATGGAAGAAGGGGCAGAAAGATTGTAAAAGCCAGAGGGACAAGATACCTACTGCTAGTTAACACATTCTAGACATGATAGAGAAACTATACCAATAAAATCCTCACAGTATGGTAGTCTAACAATATCTGCATAATGACCACACCAGTTGATGTACCAAGGTGGATGGGGGAGGTTTCACAGGGTCCCACCTCAAGATAAAGAGCAAAGACCAATCAATGGATGCTTAGGGAAGGAGAATCAGTTTTCTCCAGGGACTAGCTCCCTGAGAAAGTAATTAATCCCAAGTGAGCAGTCCTAAACACAGCTACACATAGCAACATGAAATGGAATCAGTGAATTTTATACATATATACTTAAAAATGTATGTATGCACATGCAACAATAATAAAGAAGTGTACAAGAAGTTGTGAGAGGATGGGAAGGGGACTTTGGAGGGATAGGAGGGGGACTGGGAAGGGGCAGAAATAGTATAAATACAATATTCATCTATGAAGCTCCTAAAAATGTTTATAAAATTAAAAATATTTAACATTGAATTTTTAAAAAGAAATCATTTGGAAGGAAAAAAAATAAAAATTTCGTACTTTCATTATAATGCCTTTTCATTTAACTTGAGTTTCTTTTTTGTTCTATGAGATTCTTATAATCTTTTCTTTGCATCAAAATTTTCTCTTAGGGTCTTTGAGTTAGTCAATATAATTTTTACTCTAATTTTAATCTGAATATATTGTTTTGGTTTTTTTTTTTTTGAGATAGGGTCTCCCTATAGTGCCAATGGACCTAGAGCTCCCCATGTAGGCCACATTGGCCTCGAAGTCACAGAGATCTTCCTGAATCTGCCTTCCAAGTGCTGGGATTAAAAATATGTGCCACCATGCCCAGCCAATCTCAATTTTTTTTATTGCTTATAAATATATATTTTTTAAAGAATAATCACAGTTTAATAAACTTTTTTTTAGGTTTACAGATGAATTATTATGCTTATACAATCTTTTACTCATTATAAACTCTATAAGACATAAAATTA
>NW_008360318.1:809867-810252 GCF_000622305.1 Nannospalax galili | reverse complement strand
GTCTGTTAAACATCCAAGAAGGTTATTTCCACCAGTCTGGTACTTTTAATTCCTGTGTGTCATGTAGATAAATCTTAGGCAAAGACCGGTTGTTCTCAGATAAACCTTACCTAGACATACATTTCTTGATCTGTTATGTATAATTTGTCAGTAGATTGTACGAATAATATGGTTCCCTCTGGTTTTCATGACTAGCAAGGCATTGTTTCTCTCTTGTAACGTCTCACCACTCTCTCATAGTTTTCCCACTTAAGGTGCCCCCACTTCCCCCCCCCTTTCTTCCTTACTAATACCCTTGCTCCTATCATCCTACCTCTGTTGAGCTTCTTCTTTCTCCTTATCTCCTAGGTTCCTCATATACCCTTCCCTCCCCCCTCCCTCCCCC
>NW_008360318.1:803386-806938 GCF_000622305.1 Nannospalax galili | reverse complement strand
TGTCTGTTCTGGTCCTGTCTGTTTGGTGTTCTGTATGCTTCTTGTATTTGAATGGGAAATACCTTGATCCAGGCTCTTCTGGCTTTCATAGTTTGCATTGAAAAGTCAGCTGTGATCCTAATGGGTTTTCCTTTATATGTAACTTGTTGTTTCTCTTTTGCAGCTTTCAGAATTGTCTCTTTGCTTTGTACATTTACTGTTTTTCTATGATGTGCCGTGGAGAGTTTCTTTTCTGGTTCTGTCTGTTTGGTGTTCTGTATGCTTTTTGTATTTGTATGGGCATGTCTTTCTTTAATTTTGAGAAACTTTCTTTGACGATCTTCGACAATTCTGTTGACGATCTGTTCCATGCCATTATCTTGGGATTCTTTTCCTTCCTGTATGCCTGTGATTCATAAGTTTGGTCTTTTTATAGTATCACTCAATTTCTGCATATTCCATTCTTGTGACTTCTTAAATTTTTCATAGTCTTTCCTTGACTGGTCCAGTTCATCCAATTTATCTTCCAGTCTTGGTGAGGCTTTCTCCTGTCATTTCTAATTGGCTTATGGAATGTTTCACTTCGTTCTTTATTTCAGCCTGAGTATTCTTCAATATTTCTAGCTCTTTTTCTGAATTCATTCAGAAATTCATCCCTATCTTCCTTCAGCTCTATGATTACCTTGTTTGTGTGTTCTTTAAATTCACTGAATTCTTTTATCATATTCATCATTGTTCTTTTGAGTTCCATGTCCTGCATTGTCTCTAGAGGATTCTCATTGTGCTCCTCTAGAGGATTACTGGTATTTGGTGGGGATATGTTATTTTGGTTTTTCATGTTATTATTTTTTCTCTGTGATTTTGACATGTGAATTTCTTTTGTAGTTTCTGACTCTTCAAGTTTAGTTCTGCTTCTTTTATTTTTGAGCTTTATGTGTCTTTGTGGTTTACTTTTTGGGTATGAAGAGCTGGTTCGTCTAAGCTTCCGGTTCCCCAGGTGTCTGGGGCCCCAAGACTAGGGATGGCACAGGGCCCAAACTAGGAGCAGAGAACAGCGAGGGAGATGGAAGGGTGAATGTGGCCGGGGAAGTCAAGGCGCGGAGGGCTGTGCGATAGACCCACCCCAAGAGGCCTGAGGATAGGAGAGCAGGCCAGGAGAGTTAGCTGGTGGTGCAGGTCCAGGGAAGCAGAGAGAGGTGAGTGAGGGGCCAGGTCCAGAAGCAGTGCTCCTGGGGCCCAAGGAAGGCACCAAGCAGGTCCGGGTGAAAAGGATCAGGAAGCAGCACTGGCTCCCCAGGTGTCTGGGGCCCCAAGACTAAGAATGGCACAGGGCCCAAACTAGGAGTAGAGAACAGCAGGGGAGATGGAAGGGTGAACGCGGCTGGGGGAGTCAAGGCGCAGAGGGCTGCGGGATAGACTTACCCCAAGAGAGGCCTGAGGGCAGGAGAGCAGGCCAGGAGATCAATCTCAATTTTTAAAAGTTTTCTAAAATTGTGGGTGTGTGCCTGTGTGTGCCTGTGTGTGTGTGTGTGTGTGTGTGTGTGTATGTGTGTGTCTGTGGGTCTGTGTGTCTGTGTGTCTGTGTGTGTCTGTGTCTGTATCTGTGTGTGTGGGCACAGGCATGCCAAATTGCACATGTGGAGGTCAGAGGACAACTTCTAGGAGTTTGTTCTCTCTTTCCACCATGAAGGTGCTGGAACTGAATTCAGGTCATCAGACTTGGTGACAAGCACCTTTACCTGCTGAGCCATCTTGCTGCCCTTTAATCTTAAACTTAATATTATTTGTCTTGACACTTAATTTTCAAAGTTTATAGGAATTATTTTTATTACATTTATTACTATTGTCATCTGGGGGACACACATGACATGGTACACTTGTGGAGGTCAGAGGACAACTTGTAGGGAGTCAGTTCTCTCCTCTATCATGTGGGTCCCAGAGATGGAGCTCAAATCATCAGTAGTTGTCAAGTGCCTTTACCCAACAACCATTATGGCAGGCTTGCAGAAATTATTTTAAACATCATATTGCATAACCTACAGAAATGAGGTTAAATACTTCATATACGTAGTTTGCTCGTTATTGGTTCCCACAGGGTAACTTATTTTCTTATGTTAAATTAATCTTGCATGTTCTAATAAGCCTACAGTTTCTAAGCACCCACCAACATACATACATCATAATCTTACCATTTGTATTTTCCTAATATACATTTCAATGAGGCCTTTAAAACATTCATATACCTAGAGTCAATATGAATATTTGAAAATTTTGTTAGATTTCTTAGTAAAGTAAATTATAAGGTCTTACATTTATATTTTATTTTTTTAAACTTATATTGAAATAATTTCAGAATAATATAGAACTTATGGTACAGAATTGAAAACTACACACCTCTAACAGTAGCCTGGAGTTGAGTGTAGAGAATGGTTCTGTACATGTACAGGAGGTTTTGTTCTGGTAGCAGTGAAAATGTTCAAATGCCGACAGCTGTGCTGCTTCTGTAAATTCACTAAAACCCATCAACTATAGACTTCAGATGAATGAATTCTATCATGTGCATGTGTTACTTCAATACATTGCTTATAAAATGATGGAAATAGGAGCTGGAGAAATGGCTCAGTGGTTAAGAGTACTGCTCTCACAGAGGACCAGGGTTCAGTTCCCAGCACCCACATGGCAACTAACAATGGTTCACAGTTCCAGTTCCAGGAGGTCGGACACCATTTTCTAGCCTCCACAGGCATTGCAAGCACATGGTTCCCTTACATACATGCACACAAAATACTCATACATGTAAAATAAAAAGAAATAAAGTAAAAATTCATGATGGAAATATAGCTCAGTGGTACAGTGCTTGCCTATCATATGTAAAAGTAAGTGCTGGCGAGGATGTGGAGAAAGGGGAACACTCATACACTGCTGGTGGGATTGCAAACTTGTGCAGCCTCTATGGAAAACAGTGTGGAGAACTCCTAAAAAACTAAAAATGAACCTACCATATGACCCGGTTATACCACTCCTTGGCATATACCCAAAGGACTCATCCTATTGTAGAGACACTTGTACAACCATGTTTGTTGCTGCTCTTTTCACAATAGCTAAGAGATGGAAGCAACCTAAGTGTCCCTCAACTGATGAGTGGTTAACAAAAATGTGGTATATTTACACAATGGAGTTCTATTCAGCAGTAAAAAAGATGAAATAATGAAATTTGCAGGTAAATGGATGGATCTAGAAACTGTTATACTAAGTGAAGTAATGCAGACTCAGAAAAAAAACCAAATGACGTATGTCCTCCCTCATATGTGCCTCCTAGCACCGAATCCTTTTAAATTCCAGGTCCTTTTCATAAGCTGATGCTATACAGCAGTCCCTTCTACATGGAATAATTACCATCATCACAACTTCGGCTGAGCCTGATTGCTAAACATAGTCACAACTGGGCTTGCTGACGGTTGTGCTCATTCATTGAAGGAGTGCCAAGCAGGGTCACTGGACCCTCCCCTGAGTATCCAGCCACTCTTACCAGCCAACTAGTCCAGCCTTGGAAGACAAAAGAAAAATGAGGAA
>NW_008360318.1:766965-803369 GCF_000622305.1 Nannospalax galili | reverse complement strand
ATTCCAATGGACTCTCATATGAACATTTGAAATTTGCCCTGTTCTGACTTTTTTCTAGTTCCCTGTCTAGAACTTGTAATTCTAATTACTCTTGCCTTTACTTCTCCTTCACATCTCCCATTCATGATTCAAGGACTTTCTTCTCCCTTTAGAGACAGAGAAAAAAATAATAGCATGAAAACCTGAAATAATACATCCCCACCAAGGACCCACTGAAGGGGTACTCCAATTGCCTCACCCGGCGTCCCTGTTCAGCATGCAAGGAGCCAAAGTGGTCTGCATCCCTATTCCCTATTGGCAATTTGGGTAACCCCTTCAGAGGATGGTGTGATAAGAATAGCAGGTAGGAATTGTCTAGGCAGTTAGAGTAAAAAGACCCCAAAGAAATGTAGCCAGTTTCTTGGCTAAAAGTCAACAAGCCTGTTAGCAACAAACTCTGTTCCAAAGGCCAAAAATGTCAAAAATATTTGGGAGCTTGTATCTAATCCTTAAAATATTTTAGGATTACTTTTGGGGGTGGGGAATGTTGGAGGGGAGGAAGTGGGCATGGATTTGGTCAAGACACCTTATATGCATGTATGAAATTCTCAATAAAGTTTTTGTAAAATTTTTTTAAAAGTCTAGATTTGATCCACACTGGAGGAACGGGGCTTAAAAATATAACCCAAAGAATTCCTGTGTAACATCCCTCCCCACCTTCTCATAGATCTCCTTGGATGTTTTTAATGGCTGTTTCAAGGTAATTCTTTTTTATCATTTATTATTTTTATGTTATGTGTATGAGTGTATTCCCTGCATATATGTAAGTGCATCCATGTTGTGCAATGTCCACAGAGGTCAGAAGAGGGTATCAGATTCTCTGGGACTAGAATTACAGACAGTTGTTAGCTGCCATGTGGGTGCTGGGAACTGAATCCAGTCCTCTGTAAGAGCAGTCAGTGCTCTTTTCCACTGACTTTATTTATTTTGGGTTTTCATACAAGTATATACTGTATGTTAAACATATTTCCCCTGTAACCCACCCTCTCCCTTTCTTCCCTTCCCACCTCCTGTCAGTCTCCTTTGTCCTTACTGAATTCTTTTAGTATATATTAATTATACAGAACAGTTTTACTGTGATTTTTTCATACATGAATATTTCCTTCTCCCAAAGATAATATCATATGCAAATAACACTAATGCAATTATCAAGGCTGAAATTTGACTTTCATGCAAATCTTGATGCCAAATAATAATTGGGTTTCACTAAGCTTTCCTGTACTTCCTTACCTCATTCTTTTCTTTCTTTCTCTCTTTTTTAATGAAGCAATACATGCTTCTATGAATTTTATTGCCTGGTATCTGTACAGCTACCACCACAAGCAGAATAGAGAGCTGTTCTGTCACCTCTTACATCCCCCAAACTAACCTCTCTCTTGTGCAATCCTGTTATAGTTGTATTCTTCCACATTCATAACTCTGGAACCACTGGTCTGTTGTCCATCACCATAGTTTGTCATTTGACAATTTTCCATAAAGTGAAGCATATAGAGTCATTATGTAGCCAGTTGAGACTGGCTTTTCTCCCCTCATAATAATATTCTTCCCTGAGAGCCATCCAAGTCCTTGTATATCAGTGGTTTAGCCTTTTCGTTTCTGTGAAATATTTCATAGTATATCTATATCTATCAACTTATTCACCAAGTATGGAGACATTTGGTTTGTTTCCAGTTTGCGGCTAGGAAATCAAACATGCATAGAGTTTGGTATAATTGTCGATTTTCATTTCTCCACAGCAGGCTCTGAATCAGGGCTGCTCAAGAAAAGAAACTGCCAGCCTGTCTCTCAGAATGGTGATGCTGTGTTCCACTCTCATCAGCACCCTGTAGGAGATCCGGGTGCTCGGCTGTCTCATCGGTGCTTAGTATTGGCCAGTGTCATGTTATTCTAATGCAAAAATAATTCACCCTGTGGATTTAATTTGTGCATATCTAATGTCCAGTTATGCTGACCATCTTTTCTTGGACTTCTTTCGTGTCTGTATATCTTTGGTGAACTGTGTGTTCAAGTATTTTACCCATTTGAGATTGAGTTGCATGCCTTTTTACTATTGAGTTTGTAGTGTTCATATATTCTGGATGCTCATACCTTGTTGGACATGTTGTTTGTATGTATTTCTCCCCATTGATAGCTTATCTTTTCATTCTGTTAGTAATACCTTAGCAAAGCAAATGTCTTTTATTTCAATAAAGTCTAATTCATCCATTTTTTTCTATTATGGACTGTGCTTTTGATTTTATGCCTAAGAACTCTTTGCCTAACCCCTGATCTTGATTATTTTAAAGGTATCAGCCTGGGGATATGGCTCAGTTAGTAAAGTGTTTGCCTCATAAACATGAGGAGATGAATTTAATGCCCAGATCTATATTATAAAAGCTAGGTATGGTGGTATGGGCTTGTAATTCCAGTGCTGTGAAGGCAGGGATAAGAGGCTCACTTCCAGGTCAATCTAGTGAAATCAGTGAGCACCAGATTAAATGACAGATCCTGACTCAAAATACAAGGTAGATGATGCTTCCTTGGGAGTGATAGCTGAGGTTAACCTCTGGCCTTCACGTGCATGGCATACATGTACAAGCTCACCCCCCAACACACATATGCACCCACACACATGGAAACACACATACCCACATCTATACACAAAAAGAAAATTCTAAGATTATAGGTATACTTGCATATATGCATATATATTGATAAATATGTGCATTTGCGCGTGTAATTTAGTAAATACATAACAACAATGACTTAAATAGGATAATTCTGATTTGAAAGTTTACTCATTCAAATAAAGCATACGCTTAGTTTTCAGATAATAAAAATTAACATATTTTAAAATGAAGCAATTTGAATATAACACCTTTCTTAAAAGTGTCACATAATTTCCTGACTTCTCCAAATGCCCATGGAGAGGGGAAGGCTTCCTGGGTGGGGCAGCAGAACCCAGGTATATAAAGGAGGAAAGAGCGATGATAAAGTAGGAAATGTTAAATGGGGTGGAGAATGGGAGGGCAAGGCAGAGCAGGGAGTGTGGAAAGGAATAACCAACACTAAAGGCCTTTAGAAAAAGCCATGTGGAAACCTACCACTGTAGAAGCTTCTTAACGTGTATACATATGCAATATAAAGAATTTAAGAAAAGTTACCTTATAACAGGGTTACATTGCCTCTACTAGGAACCATAAGCTAACAAAACAAAACCCCATGTCAGGAATGGACTCCCTCTCTTAAACCTGTTGATGATGAGTCCATAGACCCTCAGACAGCAATGGCCATTGCCTCTGCTCTTGATTACCCACCAGAATTTCACAGTAAGACTCTATTGCTAAAGACACTACATATAGGAGCTGTAGAATAAACAAGGAGAAACCAAGCTGGAAGTGACTTCAAAGACTCATCTCTGCCGGCAGGTACTATGCATACTACCGGATGGAAAACATAATCATCAACCCGGTCCAGCTGTGAACCCTGTGGACTACACCAACTGAACTGGCAAAATAGACCCATTGGTGCAATAGTGGCATGAATATTATGGGAGTAACCAACCACTTTCTAATTGGCTTTAAGGTCTGTTTCATAGGATGGAGCCCATACCTGACATTGATAACGGGTTTAGGAACCAGAGGTTAGACAGGTCATAGGACATAGGGGTGAGCCTAATACTAGTTTTTCTACTAAATAGTTATAATATTAAACTGACTCCACATTTATATTTACATATACATATATGTGTGTGTGTATATAATAGAGTGCATTAAATTGGGTTGGGATAATAAGGGGAGGTGCAGATAGGGGAGAGGATCTAAATATGAAATTATATTGTATGAAAATTACAAAAATTCCATTTTTTTTTTTTTTTTGTCTTTTTGAGACAGGGTCTCCTTGTAGTCCCAGCAGACCTGAACTCACTATGTAGACCAGGCCGGCCTTGAACTCATAAAGATCCGCCTGCCTCTGCCTCCAGAGTTCTGGGATTAAAGGCATGTGCCACCATGCCAGGCATAAAAATTCAATAATTTTTTTAAAGTGTCAATAATGATAATGTTGGTGTGGAGTACACATTGGGTCAAAAATTTTAGAAAACAATCTGTAACGTGAAAAACATTAAAATGCTTCATGAGTTGGTCTCAGAAGTCATTTTGTGAGGAAATATGAGGTGCAGATGAGATTTATGTGGAAAGATCAATGCCACACTGCATTTTGAAGGGAAAGGTTTTTGAATTAGAAAACTACATTATAATGGCAAAAAATTGATTACTTTCTAAATCCACATTATAGAAATGCGTCAAAAATTTTTTACAATGGGCTCTGTGTATTTGTGAGTGGGTGGGGATGGGGTGGGGGGATCTCATGTAGGATAACCTTAAACTTGACTTTTGATCCTTCTCCCTTCACCTTCCAAGTGCGGAATCACAGGCATGTATATCATGCCCAGTTTATGCAGCGCTGGAGATGGAACCCAGATTTTGTGTATGGTAGGCAAGCATGCTAACAACTGAGCTACAAACTCAGCACCACGAAATGAGCTTTCTAAGGTAATCTTGGAAACAACAGAATAACATGTGGAGATGCTTATACGACAATGCAAGAAGAGTTTTCGAAAACTGTATAAAATATATACATCATATAATCTTTTTTAAATCTTGCTACTTAATATATGTTTAATTAACAAAACAACAAATATACATTTTTATATGACTTTTTACAATATATTTATTTTGTGCATTTCAAACAATATATCTTAATCATATTTAGACCCCCTCCCCCATCCAACCCCACAGCCCCCTACTGGATTTCATGCATTCTGTTGTGTATGTTAAGGCCTATTGAGTCAAACCTTTGTACTCTTGGTGCATATATTTATATATATTTGATACAATATTGGTATTGATTCTGAATCACAGAAATATGGTATAAGTGCATTTTTGAAAAATTTTACAATTATTAATTTAAAATGACATGCCAGTGAGCATGTGCAGAGGTCAGAGGACAACTTTCAGGAAATGGTCTTCTCTTTCCACTATGTAGTCCTCAGGGATTGAACGCAGATCTTCATGCCTCAGGCACCTCTACCCACTGAGTCCTCTCACTGGCCCTACATTGATTTTATTCTGTATATTTGTGTCATAGATGGGAGCATGTATAAATATGATGACAAATAATCATCAAAAGACTTGGCGAAGACTGAGGAGACCCAGCATGTAGTTACCATGTTGCCTGTGCTCCATAACCCTGGGGTATTGAGAACTTGTTCTGGATTCTGTTATCTGTTCATGGAGGCTGAAACCACACCATCCCGAAGTTCCCTTATAGCTCTGTGTCTACATTTCCATTACCTAGGATGTGTGAGGCACTTTATGATGGAACAGAAGGTGAATAAGGCAGACTAACCTCAAGGACCTTCACATCTCATCAGGAGGAAACTATCCTGCACGTATACAAATCTCCATGGCACTCAGGAGAATTTGGGGAGCTCTATAAGGAGTTGGGTCAGCACGGGAGATTCCACAGACTCAACATCTGGCAGGGTGAGTAGAGCATTTTCATAAAGGAGTTCACATAATCAGCCTCATGTCTTCCCTTCCCAGTTCCGCTGATATTTCTCCTCTATAATTTTCTCAATTGGTTTCCAATTTTATTCCATTAGTCGTTTGGATTCATTATTAGTTTTTATTTCAACTTCCTCTGCAGTGAGCCTTGTCAGCAGCAAAAAGTGACAGAGAACTAGTGAATTGGAATCTAAAAGACCAAATCACAGCTCGGTTAACAAGTATGTTGGCTAAATGCCGGCCTCAAGTAGAAACAGACAGCCAAAATATTTATCAACAGGATTTGAATTCTACAGTTTTATTTAAATTTCTGCTTAGCTAAGTATGTGGTATATCAAGTTGGTTAACTCTAGATTACTAATCAAGACTGTTGGAGCAGTAAGATCAATATTTGCATTAAAGCCATAGTTGCTAACTTCAGATGGTAGGGCTCCTGAACTCATTCAAATACCACACTGCATCCCTGGATACTTTCTGAGTATTTACTAAGTAGCTTTTTTTATATCATTCCAGTTGTGTATTGGGCTTCTAATCCAAAAATTCTAGCTTTGGTCATAATCCAAACTCAGTAGGAAATGAACTTGGAGCTATTTCTCAGTAGTAACAACACAATTAGGCATTTTCAAAATCTCAGCAAGACCTTGGGTGGACTATGTGTGGGCTGTGGGGCTGTCTGCTATGTCATCCCTTTGGGGAGACTTCTCCAGGAGTGAAGTGGCTTCTCCTGTTTTATGTCTTTCATCTGCCTCCCTCCTTCCTGCACCCACACATTTCTCCTGAACACAGCCTTCTCCTGACCCAGCACCCTTCGTAAGGAGGAGAAATGATACTCCTTTTCAGACCCTACTCTGAAACAAAGGTGGCCTTGTCACCCTACTGAGGTTGGAATGCTTATACAGGTTTCACTGGGCTGCTGAAGAAAGGAACAACATGCTCACCATCAGGTTTTCATGTCTCAACCTCTGATTAGGGAGAAAATCACAGGGAATCGATTTGGGGGTTTGCTTTCCCATGGGGAAAGGATTGTTTCCTCCCTTTCCTCTCATGACCCTGAGGCAAAAATTCCAAAATAGTAAAAGAACGTGCAGCATTTTAGATGTGACTTCAGAGTGTTTAAAGTAATGCAAATCACATCACTATGCCAGAAGAGAATTCATCCATCCTTGTCACAGAGGGAGCTGGACCACCCAGAGCATCCTTCATGCTTAGTGCCCCAGCAGAGGCGCTGTCAGTGGAAAGCCTCTTGGGGAAAGCCCTGTTAGAGAAGGTCACATCATGATATGAAGTTGAAAGTGGCTTCCAGCCATACTGGAAGAAATGGAAAGTTCTGCCCAGGATACAGAAGCCTGCAGTAGGTTGGAGAATGTGGAATATGGAGGTCTAAACACAGGCTGAGACCTGATCCAGACCTCCTTCTTTAGGAAGAGAACAGATAGAAGCCCTTGATGGGCTTTCCTAAAGTAGCTGGGCCAATTCACCTCTGACTGTAGAATTCAAATAGCAGAATGGCATCTTCAAGAAGGGAAGGGATCAGGAAAACACATTTCTGTTTTCTAGTGGGTGATGGTGGTTTGCAAAGGTTTCCAAGATGCCAACAAGGTAAATGAAACCTGGATTTGAACAAGGACACAGAGAGAAGACCATGAATATTAGCAGGTCCTAGAACTCCAGCAACCAAGAGGGTCCTTTGTCAAAGGACCTTAACATTGGGCATGGACATCTGTTCCCAGAGGTGGCCAGCAGGAATCCAGCTACTATATGAAAACTGACATCCTTGGATGCTATGTATATATGCCATATTGGAAAGAGGATAGGAAGAGAAGGCACCTTGAAAGGAAAGATCACAAGGGTAAGATGACAGACTGACTACATTTAAATTCTCAATTGACCACTTGTACCACACCATTGCATCAACTTAAGGGCTGCAGTAAACTGCAAATGATGAAGCCACTTCCCATAGGGAAATTAGGGCTTCCATCACCACCGAGTACAAATACGGCTCAGAAGCTAGTTATGTTCTGATGCAGAGAAACCAAGGTCCATCTTTCCACACTGGCAATGTAACCTATTTATGAATATTTAAAAGAAACATGAGGTCTGGAGAGATGGCTCAGCAGTTAAGAGCATTGATTGCTTTTGCATAACACCCAGGTTCAACTCCTAGCTCCCACATGGTAGTTAACAGCTGCCTGTAACTCTAGTTCCAGGGGATCTGACCCCTTTTTCCAGTCTCCACAAGCATTGCATGACACAGGTGTACTTACATACATGCAGGCAAACATACACATAAAATAGTGTTTTGTTTTGTTTTTTTAAAGAAACTGCTTGATCCTGGCAGACACCTGTCTGCAATGGAAAGAACAAGAAACAAGAATAATATTTACCCACAGGAAAAATAAAGCTTGTAAAAAAAAAAAACAAAAAAAACACCAAGTCAGATGTCTGAGACCCAAGAGGGTATTCATCCATCTTACACCAAACCTCACCTTGGCCACCAATGTGGAGTGTGGTACCTTGAGCTACCTTTAACTGTCTCTGCATCTCAATTTGCCTGAAGACAAAAATAAATGAAAACCATACCTGGCATTATGGGGCACACCTTTAATCCTGGCACTCAGGAGGGAGAGGCAAGCATATCCCTGTGAGGTCAAGGCTAGCCTGATCTACACATCGAGTTCTAAGCCAGCTGAGGCTACAGGGAGACACTGTCTCAAAAAAAAATCAAAAAGAAGTAAAAATCCAGCCATATTCATCATAAAACATATTAAGGAAATACTAAATGAAAATAATAATTTCCACTCTAGCACTCCAGCTTATTATACCTTACCTAATATGATTCTGAGAGATTTCTGGAAGTGGGTGTTGGAGCTGGGGAAGTGTTGGCAGAAATCCAGAGAATCTGCAAATTATTTATGCAAAAATTGAGCGGGAGAGGGTTTGCTATTTGAATTATGCATCTTCTGTTTTATCAAATCTGTTCCACCCACACACACATTTTAGGAGTTGTCATCTTTTAGTTATGCACCACAGGGCACAGTGCTCACATAAACAGGGCAGGGTGATACAGTGCATACAGAAAAAGGGAATGTTTGCATTGAGAGTATGCATATTTATTCATCAATTCAACACATTTTAGATACACTTTTAAAACATAAACTAATGTCCATGGTGAAAAGGAACCATTTCCCCCTTGCTGTTCATCAGGCTACATTGTGATTTGAAATTTTATACCAGTTCTAGCTTTTTGATCTTCCTGCATCTCGGTTTTCTCATGTGCAAAACAGGTACTATGAAATCTGTGCTAGCAGGAGTGCCGGGGGGATGATGTGACAACAAAAAATAAAATGGTTGTAGAGACGGGTGCACTGCAAGGCTTTTCCCCATTATCCCCTGCCAAAAGGTGATCCTCTGTCTGTTTTCCCCAGAAAATTATTGTTGGAAGGCCAAGAGGGCATTTTTCCATGAAGCATTTACAATAGCATGGATCTTCACCCCCATATCTAGGATCGAATAGGGCCTTAACCTGCACCATACAACTGTCTTTTGAATGGAGCTACATATTGAGTTCAAGGCCAGCATTGGCACCTTAATAAGACTCTGTCTGAAAAAAATAATAAAAAGGGCCTAGGAATATAGCTCAGTGGTAGAGCATGTGCTTAGCATGTACAAGGCCCTAGATTCAATCTCGGTTCAAGGGAACAACCCAAAAGCAAGTCTTTCCTCTATCTGAGAATCTCTGTGCCATGTTCACATTTATCATATGTACCACATTGTGAACTCCTTGAAGGTACTGATACTCTAACATTTGTTGACACATGATTTCTTTACTCTATGCTAGATAGTTTTAAAATTATATTCATTTCATGTGCACGCATGTGTATGTGTGCATGCATATGTGCATCTATGAACTGCCATGACACACATGCAGAGAGTAGAGGACAACTTACAGGAGCTGGTTCTCTCCTTTCACCATGCATGTCCCAGGGATCAAGCTCAGATAGTCAGGCTTGGTGGTAAGTGCTTTACTTGCTGAGCCATCTCACTGGCCTCCAGAAAGTTTCAATAGATAGTATCTCACAGAATATTCATAACAGCCCTTGGTTTAGGTATTGTTATTATCTCCTTATATATAAGTTTTGGAGGCTCAGGAAGAACACATATATTGAATACTGTGGGAGATAGGCTTAAGTCTAGGGTGATATTGCAACTGTCAGGGTCCAGGAATCCTGGCTTTGTAATCTGAAACCCAGTATGCTAATGAGGTATCGTACCCTCTATTCTGTGATAGGACGTTAAGCCTGTTATGCTAATAGGAAGATGCTAATAAGGTATCCTACTTGCTGTACTGTGATAGAATGCTATATCTGTTATGCTAATGAGATATCCTACTTGCTGTGCTGTGATTGGACCACTACCCCTATGTAAGCTTGTGCCTTCCTGCAATAAAGCAGACCTGTGTCACTGAACCTGGTCTCCCATGTCTGAATGTGGCTCCACTGACACAGTCTCCTCTCCAGCCCTGGGGTCCTGGACTGGGCAGAAGCGGCCATGACAGGAGGTAGCGCAGGGCAAGCAGAAGAGCTGTCTCAGCACCAGGTGAGCAGGAGAGCGGCCTCAGCCCAGGGCAGGCAGAAAAGCGGCCACAGCCCAGGGAGAGTGGAGGAGCAGCCTCGCCGCCTGTGAGAACGAAGGAGCGGCACCCATGAGAACGGAGGAGTGGTCACTGCCAGCAGTGACCTCAGAATACCACACGTACAGTGAATACCACATAGGACTAGGAAGGGAGAGAATGGTATTTGAACACAGTGTGTCAGTCCATGGTCTAAGCTTGCAGGAACTGTGCACTTATGGCCCTTTCATACCACAGTCCCTCATGACACCTGCCATGTAGTTGCCACTTGTCTGGTGGACTGATTTCAAACTAGGGAGAATGACCACAATAGGACATAGAAAACATACTCACTTTTTCTATTCATTTTTAAATTTCTGAACCAAATGCATATTATAGTCTGGATCTTAAATGTCCTCTGAAGACATCTGCTTGGTACATAGTTTTACACTGTTAGAAGGTAGTAGAGAACTTTAAAAGGTGGAATCTAATGGGAGGTCATGGGTCATGGTGGTGTGCCCTAAATGGGGTCTGGTCTGAGGGACACCAGTATTTTCAGTCTCCTCCCCTCCCCTCCTCTCTGCTCCTCTCCTCAGATGCTATGAGTTGACCAGTTTCCTTTGCCATACATTCTTACTATGATGTTCCACCTTACCTCAGCCCCAAAGCAACAGAGTTAAGTAAGTGAGATGTCAAAAACTATAGGTAAATTAATCTTTCCTCCTTGTAAGTTGATTTACTCAGTTATTTTGCTACAGTAATGAAAACTGACCAGCATAATACATAACCATATTGTATCTTTTCCATTTTCTCTCTTCCATCTTCAACCTTCTTTCTCTTTCAAACTTCGTCAGTGGTTCCCCTGGGACTCTAAGGCGTGTTCAGTGTGCTACCTAAGCTGCACTCTTGAATAACCACAATCTCTGTGGACTGTGGGCTCTACCTTATTTGCTGCTGCCAGTTTGAAATGTCCCTGTACCTAATAATCACTTTCCTTCCCAGTTCATGCATATGCATCAACATCAGGGGCAATAAAATGATGACTTGGAGAAACGCCTATCAGAACAAGAAAAAATAGACTCGGTGTCTCAATTCTGTTTATGTGTATCCATTGGATATAGGAGTTGGTGAAAAGTCTTACCAAATTGACTTAAAATACCAACTCCTCGGTGTATCTACACCACTACCCTGACCCCTGGAAACTCACAATGGATATTCACTCTATGACATGCATCGTGCTCAACCATTTAAATATGTTATCCTACTTAACCTTTACAACAACTCATGAGGTATTGTTAACATTTCCTGATGATGTAACTGGCTTAAAATATATAAATGTCTTGCCAAGTTCACAACTGAGCAGCAGACCCAAAATTTGAACCCAGTTCCACCTGAAATGGAGTTTATACATTTGCTATATAGCTCTTCCTTCCAAAGGATTCACTGATCCCATGTTTAAGTATAGTCCTGTCTTCTGACACACAATCCCACTAATCTACTTACATTCAGTTTGAGGACCATGGAACCTTTGAGAACATAGAACAATCAAGAGGCACACAGAGAATGCAGTCCATGGAAGTAAAAGAGTATTTTTTCAATTCCATGTACTTCCTTTAACATAATTGGTATGTAGTAAAGTTGGCTAATTGACTAATTAATTTAAAAAATTAACAAATGAACCACCAAAGAGACAGAAACTTGATCCAGACTAAACATGCTGGTCCACAGACTTTCTTGCTTCAGAGGCTGTTCGGATGCTGTTCATTCATCCTCCACCATTTGACATGGCACAGATTGGACACTAGCAGGATTCTGATTCCCTTCAGGACATTAAATTCCAAGCTATTTAGAGTCTTTGCAGTGTGGTAAAAATTTAGTTACAACAAATTGAAGACCTTCCTTTAATGACTAATTTTACTGGAATGGGATAAACCCTTTGAGTTTGCATCCTTCTTTTCCTTCTTAGTTTAAAACTGTGAACTGGACACCCCTGACAGAACGACTATCATTAAGAAAATAAATAAGAAATGTTTTAAGAATGAAGGGTAAAGGAAGCTGGTTGTAATGCAAACTGGCCCGGCCACTGTGGAACCAGTATGGAGGTTTCTCAACATCTAAAAATAAAACTGCTTCAGAACCCAGCTATACCACTCCTGAACTCCTGGACTACACACAAAGGACTCTAAATCAACATACCACAGCTACGTTTGCTACAGCACTATTCACAGTAGCCATGGTATGGAACCAACCTAGGTGTCCATCAAAAGAAAATATGGAGTGCATACAATAGAGTTTTATTTAGTCATGAGAAAATTATGCTGTTTGCAGAAAAATCAGCAATTGGAGAACATAATATTAAGCAAAATAAATTAGATTCAGAAAAAATACCACATTTTCTCTCTTTCGTGGATCTTAAATTCTATACAGACTTATAAAATCATATACATATATAAGGCATGAAAATAAAAGTGAGACTGTCTGGGGGAATAAGTAGAAATGATGGGAGGGGAGGAGAGAGGAGGGAGGAGAGAGGAGAGGGGAGGGAGGAGAGAGGATGGCAGGGAAGGAGGAAACAGGGGAAAGGAGAGGGAGGAGGAGGGAGGAAATGGCAAGTTGGAGAGAATATGCTCAAAGTAAATGATATACTTAAATGAAAATGTCTTCATGAAACCCATCATTATATACAATGGATATGTGCCAATAATAAAAAAGAAAAACCAGTTAACCGGAATTAAACTAAGTACTTGAGCCTGATGGCATGGAGGTTAATAGTACTGCTTAGATTCTTTGTCCTGTTTCGGCTCTCTGTGTATTGTAGGCTGCCTTAGAACTCACTATACAGCCCAGGCTGGTCTCAGACACATGGTCCTCCTATCGCAGCCTCTAATGGCTTGAATCACAGATGTGTACTAACATACCCAGCCCAAACTGCTTCAATCCTAATTTCCATAATCTGTGAAATTTGGGGAAAGGCACTTAACCTTCCTGGGCCTATTTTAATATGTAAAATGGGAACAATAATGTACTTGGCTCATAGATGCATTATAATGAGGTAATACATGTAACTCACTTAGAAGCTTTTGGCACTTGGTAAGTATAGATTCTTCCAGAACAGCTAGTACAATGTTCAGGATCCAAGAGGCATTTGTTTTGTACAGATCCTCTGGAATGAGCTGCCTTCTTCTTCCTTCCCTTCTTGCTGCCTAGACTTCCAACACTCTTGAAGGAATTGGTTAGCAGATCTCCTCACCACAACTACCTGGATTCTGCTTGTCCCTCTTTCTCACTGCATGTTATTGTCAGAACTCCATCTGTAATGCCTGTTGGATGACTCCAGCTTCCCCAGCACAGCCTGTTCCTTGTTCCTGTTGACAGGGAAACATCTCAAAAGAGATGCAGAAAGAGAGTCGCTAGGGGCTTGGCCTTTTCCAGGAGGTGGAGGTTACAAACCAGATTACAGAAGGTATGGCAGAGAGCGAACTGCCTGCTTCATGAAGAATGCCCATCTGGTAACGAGGTGCATGCTCAGTTTGGAGTCCAGCCTCTCATGGGGAAGAAAACACTTCTTTATGTCTTTCATCCTGGTGAACAGCTTCAGGTGGCAAGCTGCTCACTTTGTTTACGAAGCTGAACCAACACATGGAGTGTCAATCTATGCCTCTCCACGTGACTGTAATGTTCCCTTACAGGGCGATGGCTGAATTCCTAGAAACCCAAGAAAAAGCTATATTTCCTTTGTGTGTGTACAGAAGCTGTGTACGTGTGTGTGTGTGTGTGTGTGTGTGTGTGTGTGTGTGTGTATGTGTGTGTCTGTCTGTCTGTCTGTCTGTCTGTGAAAGGTGGCGCGCGACCTGGGGTATTTTTCCCCGGACTTTGTCCAGCTGTGTACGTGTGTGTGTGTGTGTGTGTGTGTGTGTGTGTGTGTGTGTGTGTGTATGTATGTGTCTGTCTGTCTGTCTGTCTGTGAAAGTTGGAGCACGACCTTGGGTATCATTCCCCAGGCATTGTCCACCTTTCTTTTTTGACTCAGAGTTTCTCATTGTCCTGGAACTCTCCAAGTAGGCTGACTAGCCAATGACTCCCTGGGCTCCTGCTATTTCTGCCTCCCCAGGACTGGGAGTGCAAGTGCATGTCACCATTCTAGGCTTTTTAAATGTGGGTTCTTGGGATCAAACTCAGGTCCTTATGCTTGTAAGGTAAGCACTTAAGCACTTTACTATCTCCCCAGCCTCTCCCTAGGCTGCATTTCTATGATCTTCCTTGAGCAATTACTATGTGTCACATTTGCCAGGTCAACTCATAGTGGGAAGAGGTGAGGGATACTCATACAATCTGCCACATTCCTCTCAGACGCCTCCTGATTGGGCTAACAGCCCATCTCAAACATAACGTCACCTAGTCCTTGTTCTTTGGGAGGCATTCCTGCCAATCCTCTTGTAGATGGGAACCCCTGAAGCCGAGCTTCATTCTCAGCTCTGCTGTGTGGCTAGGCCCTGGATCCAGATGCCCACCTGTGTTTGTTTTTGTTCAACACCACTGTGACCACTCAGTGTCAACTCTGTCTATGTTTAATCCCTATGCCTTCCATCTCCTTGTCATAACTCCCCAAAAGAAGCAAGTTCCCTTTATTTCAATATATTTAGTCATAACTGGTATACATAGTTCTAGAAACCAATGTTTTCAATAATTTATCTTCTTGCCGTTCCAGGTATATATGATTAAGCACAGCTGAATGCACTGCTAGCCCTGCCTATTAGAGAAGAAAATCTGATTATTTTCTGACTGGAGACAGAACTGGGAAAAGAATAGGGGACAGGATGGTGCTGATTCCAAGGCTGGAACTGATCAGGTATGGCGGAGTCACAGTGACGTGGGTGACTCAGTCCCCCATAACCTCAGTCTGTCCAGGTGGGTGCAATGCATGTTAAGAACAAGCACGGGAATATAGGTATTACCTGTCCTCCTCAGACCCAATTGTTTAAAAACTGCCACTATTTCTACAGAGTACAAGAAGATTCAAATGGAATGAGAAAAAGAGATGTTTACTGTGACAGTTAAGCTGATAGAACACAAGTTGTAAGGAAGAAATGATCACCATGTATTAAAATGTAATCTGCCTTGATTATTAAGAGGATTTGCTTTACACTAATAAGAATAAAGAAGAAAATTAAGGATTTCCCCTTCTTCTGGTAATTTTGTGTGTTTGTCATAATTTTACCAGAAATGGAATCATATTACTCCTGTTGCTAAGTAGCTTTCTCTTTGTTGGTAGTGTGTGTGTGTGTGTGTGTGTGTGTGTGTGTGTGTGTGGTGCTCATGTGTATGCCTATGTGCAGATGTGTCGGCACATGCATGCTGCAGCCATTGGTCCATCTTCAGTGTCTTCCTCTATCACTCTTCATCTGCCTCTGAGTCAGGCTCTCTCACCGAATCTGGAGTTGACTGATTCAGCTAGACTGGCTGCCTAGCAAGCCCCAGGGATCCTCTTGTCTCTGCCTCCCATCATAGGCACTGCAGACCTGCACCACTGTACCCAGCTTTTCACATGGGTTCTGGGGACAGAACGCAGATCTTCACACTTGCATGGCAAGCACATTACCCCTGAGCTATACCCCTAGTCCATAGTTTTCTCTTTAAATAGCGTTAGTCCAAGATCTACGTCATTAAAGACTACAAATCACATTGTAATTGGCTGAGCACTGTTGAGTTATATGAATATAATTTATATAATCATGTCCCTATTGTTGTGCATGG
Source organism: Nannospalax galili (assembly GCF_000622305.1). NCBI lineage: Eukaryota > Metazoa > Chordata > Mammalia > Rodentia > Spalacidae > Nannospalax > Nannospalax galili. The sequence continues at coordinate 787,421 of NW_008360318.1, read as the reverse complement.
AAATTGTTTACACGGTTTCACTATTATAAATAACATTGTTAGGTGCAAACCTCTATACAAAAGGCTCGTATTCATCAGCTCCTATTTTCACTTGTAAGCATAAGGTTTAGAACATCACTCCCCTGTACTTTTAACAACACTGGATATTATAATTTATTAAAACCTAAGCAATTATAATAATTGAAAAATGTTTATGTTTTTATTAACATTTATGTGATTATTAATATACTAGAACACTTTATATATTTATTCATTAACCATGAAGGAGCCTGCTTAAATTGCCTGTAGAATTATGTGTAGCTTGTGCACATGCAGCTACTGGGCTTTGGTAATATTTGGGTTTCTGAACTGTATGAGGTAAAGGGGCAAATAGGGAGGGAGGGAAGGTAGAAAAAAAGGAGTGTTAAAAGGATTTGAAGTAGATCACAGGGTCTTTAAGAAGATTTGAAACCCATCTTAGGGCTAAGCATCCAGGAAAAATGATCAATGGCTCCCCTCTCAACCAATTCTGATGAAGAAATTGTTGCAGCAGTGGCAGCCACCACCAGGAAGAAAGAGCTTCTTGTCGCACGTGTCTCATTTAACTACTTTTGAGTCAAATTCAGTGCTTGTCTGATGAATCTACAGACCCTGAGACTAACTTATAAGATATGGACTGATTTCTCAAGCACAGAAAGAGGTCTGGGGAAGCTGGGAAGTTGAAGAAACACAAAGTGTCTGCTAGGGGGGGTCTCCACTACACCCTCAGTCCAACCCATAGTAATAATAAGACAAGACAGAAGCCAGTGATGATACGGGCATGTGCAGGATCGCCTCAATATAAAAATTATCCTTCAGAGACACCTGCAAGGATGGTGCCATCTGTGCCCCACTGTAGCTCATTAATTGACAACCCTGACTGCATTTCTGCACTGCTCCTGGATGACACCTTAGGTATTCCTCCTCCAGGGAGGTGAGCTTCTTTCTCTCTCTCTCTCTCTCTCTCTCTCTCTCTCTCTCTCTCCCCTTTCTTCTCTCCACCGGAACCCAAAAACCCACAGCAAAATCAATCCACTCTCTCTCTCTCTCTCTCTCTTGCTCTCGCTCTCGCTCTTGCTCTCTCTCTCTCTCTCGCTCTCTCTCCCCTTTCTTCTCTCCACCAGAACCCAAAAACCCACAGCAAAATCAATCCATTGAAGTGTTCGTTTTGTCTCCTTCCCCAGTCACCTCTGCTTCCTAATGTTGCTGCTGCTGCTGCTGCTGTCTCAGGGTTTGGTCACCTTAAATTACGCTTTCCTAACTCCCATCCAACACACTGTAATGTTGCTGCTGCTGCTGCTGCTGTCTCAGGGTTTGGTCACCTTAAATTAGGCTTTCCTAACTCCCATCATCCTTAAAAGATTTTAGGGTTGCCTCTTCAAAGGGGGGAACATTAGTACCCAAAAGCCTCATAAAAATAAATAAATGAAAGAAGAAAAAAAAAGAAAAAGAAAAATGTGATGGGGCGATATGGGAGGTGCTGGAGGGGAGGGAGTGGGCATGGATTTGATCGAAACACCTTATATGCAAGTATGAAATTCTCAATAAAGTTTTGGTAAAAGTTTTTTTTAAAAGCTTTACATAACTCTAATGTTAATATCTGACATTTCCTGTATACCTACTGTGTCTGCATTTACCTGAGATGCTCCAAGTCTTTTTCAAAATCTAGGTTAATTCTAAGTATCTTAGGTTACACCTCAAGTTTCTGCTATCCATATAGTTGAAGTAATTCTAGTTTAAAAAGTCATGTTGGGAGATCTTCCATTTTCCCCGCCCGGGTCACTCTTTCATCCATCCTGCCACAAAGGCTGATTTTGCCTTCTGGCTTCTACTTGATTTAGCCAAGAATGAGGATACTCATTAGGGGGTGCAGGCCTGCATCAGGCCTGCATCTGATCTTCCTGCCTGTATTTCCGTGTCTACCCCTGCTGCACTCTTTCTTTACCTTTCCAGGTCCCAGCATAGCATCAATGTCCCACTCACTCTTTCCCCTGGGCACTGAGTCATTCTTCTATCTGCGATGAATTGGCCAATTGAACATGTTACCTCTTTCTTGCCATGATCTTCATTGACATAACAATTAACAATACAGGAGCATCGTGCTGCTCAAACAGGTAAACGCTGCTTTTGTTTCACTTTTCAACTTCTAATCTCACTGGGCAAAATGCTTGCTGTGCAAGCATGAGGACCCAAGTTTAGGTTTCTAGCATCCATGGTGCCATGCACCTATAACTCCAGCACTGGGGTCAGAGACATGGCATCCCAGGGCCTTACTGACTAGTCAGTATATCCAGGTCCAGTGAGAGACCCTGTCTTAAAAAATAAGGTGGAGAAAGACGGGAAAGATGGCTCAGTGGTTAAGTGCACTGGTTGATATTATATATGATATTAGATGGCTGCTAGCAACCATCCGTAACTCCAGTTCCGAGGATCAGACTCCTTCTTCTGACTGCTACTGGCACTGCGTATGTGGTGCACTAACATACATGCATACAAAAGCACTCACACACACACACAGATTAAAACAATAAGGTGGAAAGAAATAGAGGCAGACATTCAATGGTAACCTTTAGTTTCTGCATCTGCAACTACGGGTAGGTAAGGGCATCAGCACACACACAGATGCACATATGTATACACCATACACACACAAACACATACCCCCAAACAAAAATTCTATTATCACAACTTAATTGATTTTGTCATGCACATAAATGTATTGATGAATAGAAATATAAGTAAGTACAGTAAAATGTTTAAGGCATTATCTTGGTGGCAAATATGTCAGTTCACTGTGATGCTTTCTCAATATTTTTTAAAGCCTTGAAAAATTTTAAACTAAAATGTTGGGATAAAGAAAACCTATTGCCACAAATGTAGAAGAAAGTTAAGAAATGAAAACTTAATATGACAAGTAAGAAAAAATCGACCGTAGGAAAAATTAACAAAGCTGATGTCAGGAAAGCTGACAATTGGAATTGTCTAAGGACCAGTAAAGGTATTTCTTAATTTTAAGGAATTATTTTTCTAAGCATGCAAGGTCCTTATGTGACTGACAGGTAAATTCTTTAATGTGTTGGATAAGTTAATAAGCCTGATACTATATAATCAGGAGAATTTTGCCTGCCTTTTCCCTTAGTTGTTTGGCAAAGACTCCCAAAAGAAGGACTACTTCAAAGAGCAGGAAAGTGTTTCTTCATCTAGGCAGTTACAGCAGCTTAGTGGGAGTGACTAGAACTGCATTAGCATGGCCACACTCATCCTGTCCTGCAGCCATCCCACATGTACCTCATCTATTTCTGGAACTTCAGGCAGTGCTGTACATCCCCTTTTGGCATCCTCTTGCTTGCAAGACAGAGGTGTACATCTCTGATATCTCTTGTGATGCCTCCTGTTGGGGAACCCTGCTGTTAAGGTTGGCTCCTTTCTCAGCAGGAGCTTCCTGCCTAACTTACCTGGAAAATGCGGCCAAGCATGGATGCTTGGCCACATTTAAAACATGACCTTCGGCATAGTTACCTGGAGTAAAAGCTACCCCCAGGTTTTTTCTATATGATAATTAGGCATTGCCAGGTAGTGGGATGATAGGGGCCTACTGCCACATGTAAATAAAGCACACTATGAGCCCCTATCAGCTGAAGCATTGGCTACTGCCTCCACACTATATTTTCCCTAACCCTCACTGAATAAATGGAGCTGTTTCACTGAGTCTGGAGCTGTCTGTATCACTGAACCTGCCTCCCTGGAAGGGCTTTCTTCCGTAAGTGCTCACTGGCCATCCTGACCCAGTTTGTCGCTTCTGCTCCCTTTGTCCTCATGGACCGGTGGCCACTGACCCACGAGGAAAGGGAGAGAGAGACCCCACAGCCTCCTACTCGTTTGAGAGAGTGTCAAGAGAGCAGGAGTAGAATGAAGTATAGAAACATGCTGTATAGACCTACTTAAAATGATGAGGCTGAGGGAGGGATGGGGAACTGTTTCTGGATGAGTCTGTTCTCTAAAACTTCTGGTTTTATGGGGTAAGCAGCATTTTCTAATCCTCCCAGGTCTGATAACACTAGGGACGTTTCAGAATAGCTATATGTCTTAGTTTCTTTTCCTGTTGCTGTGATAAAAGATCGTGACAAAAGCAACTTAGGGGAGAAGGGGTTTATTCTGGCTCACAGTTCTAGGATGTAGGCCATCGTGGTGGGGAAGTCAGGTGACAGGAGCAGGAAGCAGCTACATATTGCACCCATGAGGGAAACAAAGAGGAGATGCTTGTGATAACTCCCTTCCTTCTTTTTATACAGTCCAAGACCCAATTCAGAGAACAGTGATACCCACAGTGGGTAGGTCTTTCCATTGCAATGAACTTAGTTCAGAAAATTCCCCACAGGCTGACAATTTTGATTAACCATCACATTGTAGTTAATACTGTCCTCAATCATTGAACTCTCAGATTTTCCTACCACATGAGCTTCCAGGACAGAGAAGCAAGAGAGGTAGAGGAGAACATTGAGAGACTGAGGGACAGGGCAGCAGAAGAGCTTCCTGAGCTGAGTGGCCACAGCTACTGTAAATACAGTAATAATGACTGACAAGGCCCCATCAGACTACAGGAGTCAGTCAGGGACAGAACATGTGTCAGCACAAGGCAGCTACACTGATGACTGAGGAGAAGAAATCACAACTCTAAAAGGAGAGGCAGAACAGGGCACAGCGGAAATGCAGCCCCTAGAAGAGGCAGATGAGCAAGGGAAATGTATGCTGTTACAGAGTCAGAGCACGCAGACACACATCTTGGGAGACTATCAAATACCGAATGAGAAAACCCACCAACTTTGGAGTTCAGTCTGGGTCAGAAGGATAGTGTGGTCACTTACTAGCCATTTTGAATCTAGTAAGTTATTCTGTAAGCAAGTGCTTCTGGTTTCCAATCTCTAGACTAAAATATCACTGCCTAAATTACAGGCTTTTTTTGTAAAGGTTATTTTAAATAATATATTAGATGCCAATCCAGTGGCTACCGCATAAAAGACATCCAAATACTTGCTATCTAGCGTCACTTATGTGACACTTAATGGCTGCCCATTAAGATCAGGGACTCCAGCTCTGTACACTGAGGAATGCTATAGATTCCTCCACATTTTTGAACTTCTCAGAAAGGTGTGCATGTTTGTGGGTGCTGAGGTAAATAAACAAGGGGATTTAGGTCAAATCAGATTTCAAAAGGCTCACTATGGGCTCAGGCTTGCCTGGGCTCACTTCTGGGCTCACTTCAGCCCCCACAAGCTGTTGAGGCTACTGGGGTGTGTAGCTGCACCCCATCATTTCTTTTGCCTTAAAGTGTCTTTCAAACCTTTCTAACTCTCTTTTTGTGTTTGTTTGGTATGCATGTTCAGGTATGTGTGTGTGCACATGTATGCAGGGGCACATAAGTGTACATGTGAGTTTGGACACGCCCAAGTAGACATTGGGCATCTTTCTTGACAAAAATTCCATGTTATTTATGAGGCAGGGTATTGTGGTTTGGATGAAAATGTCCCCAATAGGCTCCAAGTATTTGAACACTTGGTCCCCATTTGGTGGTGCTGTTTGGGGAGGATCGTGGAACTTTTAGAAGGTATGGCCATGCTGGAGGAAACATGTCATTGGCCGTAGGCTTTGAGAGTAAATAGCCACATCCCATTTCCAGTTTGGTTCTCTGCTTCCTGTGCCAGCTTGAACATGTGAGTGCTCAGCTTTCTGCTCTCCCTGCCTCCTGCCACGCCTCCCCACCCTGATGTACTCTAATCACTCTGGAATCAAGAGCCCAATAAACTCCTCCAGTGCCTGGGTCATGGTATTTATCACAGCAACAGAAAAGTAACTAATACACAGGGTCTCTTGCTGAATCCAGAGCTCACCAATTCTGGCTAACCTAGCTGGCCAGCTTGCTCTGAGGATCCCCTACCCCTGCATCTTGAGTCATGGGATTACACACAGCCAGCACGCCTGCCCCACTTCTATGTGTATTCTGGGGATCCAGATTCCAGTCCTTGTGTTTGTACTGCAAATGCTTCATCTACTGAGTGATCTCCCCAGCCCCTTTCTACTTTTCTATAAACATCTTTTGTAACAGTGGGAAGCTCATATTCTCCTAGCAGTAGGGATGGGGTGTCCAGTCCTGTGTCATGCTTCTTTGTGTTTCTAGCAGGACTCATGGTGAGAGCAGCTCCTCTCCCTCAGGACGAGGCAGCGAGTATCTGGCCTCTGCATACCTATTGGTCTATAGTGCGCCTGTGGCACCTTAGACTCCTATACTCTCCTTTATCACTCCAAAAAGGAGTTCTAGGTCGACTTCTTGTCAGCACTTCTCTTGTGGGCATGGTCTAGGTCTTTAAGCTAATGTTTCTATGATCACTAGCAGGCTTCAGTATCGCTATAAGTAAGGGAAGCTGCTACAACTTAAAGGTCATTTTTAAGGTCATTGAAAGTCACTTCTGGGGCTGGAGAGACGACTCAGCACTTAAGAACTCATACTGCTTTTTCAGAGCATCAGAGTTCAGTTTCCAGCACCACCCATGTGAGGGGATTGATTCATAACTACCTGTAACTCTAGCTCCAGAGAATCTGGCCCTGTCTTCTGGCCACTTTGGGTACCACACACACGTGCACAAACCCACACGTGCATACAACGTAATTAAAAACAATTGCACATTCTCAAAATGTTGCACATTCTCTCCTGTTGCTCTATGACTTTAATAATCCCAACCTTCCTAGAGGCAAAGGTTTCTATCAAAGCAGTGGTGAGGTCATAAGCAAATGAAAACAAGGAAAATATATTAATACTGCCATATCTCATCAATGAATGATAATTGTCACTTAAGAGAGCATTGATTTTCTTCTGGTTTCTTTCAGGCCTACACCATGTGAGCAAAAATGACAAGTAGAGAGGCGAGGAGTTCTTGTTGTTAAATATGAGAAAGGAAATGGGGAAAAATACCAAGCCAATGAGGCTTGCCAGGGAGGCTTCTAAATTTGTTCTGCTGTGAATTCAAACTGGGACACTGGGAACTTCACGTCTTGGACACATTTTTAGGCAATTAGTAATTAAAAGTGCATCCAAAAAAAAAAAAAAAGCCCTGAAGATTTATGCCCAACTCCTACTTGGCTCATCTGAACACAGCAGCACTTGTGAAATGCAAAATTCTTTAATCACTCTAAATTGCCCAAGCACTAACCAGGCCAAGAGCATCGACTGCTTCTAAAATAAGATGCAGGTGTTTGCAAAAATCTACATGCAGCCTGTTCTTTGCTCATTTTAAATTACTCTTCATATCATGTGCCCATCAGGGAGGAAGGATTGAAGGGGGCATTTTTCCATCACAGCGTCACTTGTGGCATGACAGCAGTGATTCCAAGTTGGTGGGGGGAGGGCAGTCGGAATAAGTCAGCACGGAAGACATTCATGTTTTCTTTTGGGGGTGAGCTAACAACTTCGGAGGAGCACATGCCATCACTAGGGGCATCCTCATTCCAGGCTGAGCGTCAGTTGCATTGTTGGCCCCAATTTTTTCAGCCTTACTGGATCCATACCATTGGCCAAGAAAACTATGGAATTCCATCACTAGATGCTCGCTGTCAATTTCTTCACATCTTGTCTTTGCCCGCTGCGCTTTTTTTATAAAGGGATAGAAGGGACAATGTGTCAGGACTGAGTCCAGGCTTTAAAGACCTTGAGTGATATTTCCCTGGGCCTTTTGCCAGCACCACAAATAGAATATGCCCACAGTAGCCCTCTAATCCCAGGAGGAAATAAGATATTGACTCAACAGAGGTACCCAAGCAAACAAAATAAGAAAGGACCCAGCCTGAACCATCTGCCTTTCAGCCTATCACAGACACAGGAGCTAAAGAACACTCTTCTATTCCTGTGCTGCAATGCTGTGCTTCCCCAGTGTTGTGGAAGCAGCAGTAAACTGATACAGAGTACTAAACCCAAGCTTTAGTGAGCAACAATTCAGCAGGAGACACAGTGGCTACTATTTTGTGTTCCCCGTGTGTTTAATCCTCTTTACAATAGGATAAGGTCTTGTAGACCCGAATCACATATCTAGTAAGTAGTAAAGCAAGAATTCAAACTAGGGCCAGAGGTCCTCTTCCTAACCACTCTGTTATGATAATCCCTGTGGAAATTAAATATGAGCACGCTCCACAGTGCCACGGTCTGCTGCTCCATTCCTTTCTTGTACTTGTTACAAGACGATATGTCACAGCAGAACCATGTATGACACTGATAAGCAGAAGCAACACAACAAAGGGATGTACTGAATAATGTGCCCAGCATGGTACTATATATGTTACAATTTTCAATTCTCTTAGTAACATATATGTATGTATGTAAATATATATAAAAAAAGCTGGCAACTAGGAAATGATGTGGAAGGTGTCCAGGAAAGAAGGTGGGTGAATCAGAAGGATTTATGCATTATGGATAATGTTGAAAGCTTTAAAAAATTTGATCATATTTGTATATTATCATTCAATTAAAAATCAATATTTCCAGTTTTTCCTTAACACGACATTGAGTGAGAAACTAAAAGAATTAAAGAATATTCTCGGAGCTTAATACCATACCAGCAGTATACCAGTTGGGACGAGGAAACATAACAAGATGAGAAAAATTAGAAGTAGAAAAACCATAAAACTAAGATAAGGACACATGATGGTTAATCATGAATCATCAGCTTGAGTGGGTTGAAGGCCTTGGGCATTTGGAAAGCAAACTTAGGGCTGTGTCTATGAGGCTATTTCCAGAAGTGATCAGATCATAGGCCTATAGTCAGGTTTGTGTCCCCAAATGCCCTTCGGTGTGTGCTCTTTCACAGGAGCCCAGTCAATCTCCCATGAGTCTCAAGTCTCACTTTTTTTTAATGTGTCTTTTTGAGACCGGGTCTAGCCCCAGCTGACTTGGAACTCACTACGTAGGCCAGGCTGAACTGGTCTGAACTCACAGAGATCTGCCTGCCTCTGCCTCCCAAGTGCTGGGATTAAAGGTGTGCATCACCACGCCCGGCAACTCTCACTCTTAAGACCGAATCTCCCCTTCTGAACAGTCACAAGTTGCCGCTAGTTCTTCACGTAGGTTGGGTTTCTTCTCCACTTTCCCACATCTATGCTGGAATTTTTTTCTGGTTTGAGCTTACATAGGGCTTGTGCATGCTGTCAGCAGTGCTGTGAGTTCACATGAGTAACTTGCCCAGCTGTCTGGAAAACTGTTTCCTTGTGGCTCGGACAATATTTCCACCCCTGACCCTTCCACAACAATCCCTGAGCCTCGGGAGATAGGTGAGTTTGAGATAGGATTTGAGTTTGAGATTAAGTTTGAGATAGGTGTCCTATTCAGGGATAAGCACTCTGCAGCCTCTTATTCTCCAGCAGAATTTTCTGAAGAAATTATTTTTCTGAACTTAGAATTTCTAGAAAATTCTACATAATGTAGAAGAGTTAAAATAACTGTGAAGGATAAGAATACTGGCAGGATCAGATTATATGAATTCAAGATTTATCCCAAAGATGCAGATAAAAATGTGATAGCAGTGTAAAATAGGACAATAGACAAATGCAAGAAAATAGGGTCCAGGGAGTCTAAAACCAAAAAGGCACATAAGGACTTTAAACTGATTTTCAACAAAGGAGCCAAAGAAATTTATGTGGAAAAAGAAACATTTAAAACATCTTAATAACTAGGGCTGGGCCGGGGGGGATCCGGGAATGTAGCTCTCTAGTGAAACATGTGCCTAGTCTGTGTGAGGCACAGTAGCTTGAGGTGGATCATAGACTTAAGTAACAGCTAAGACGCCAAAGCATCCTGAAGAAAACGCAAACGGTTATTTTCCTAATATTTTATTATTTTTATTTTATGTGTATGAGTGTATTGCCTCTGTGTATGTATGTCTGTGTGTAATGCCCATAAAGGTCAGAAGAGGGCATCAGATCCCCTGGAACTGGAGCTACAGATGGTTGTTGGCTGCCATGTGGGTACTGGGAACCCATCCCAGGTCCTCTGCAAGAGCAGCCAGTGCTTTTAAATACTGAGCCATCACTCTGGCACCACAAATCGTTATTTTTCTGACTTGCAAAAGACAGTTATTTCTTAGATAAGATTCCATTTTCAATAGGCATTTTAAAGTGATATTTAGATTTAACCAAAGTTTTTAGAACTTTTTATTTTTCTGCCTCTTAGAGGCGTGTTAGAAAACAAAAACGCAAGCCACGAAACCAACATTAAAATCATATTCTTTGCCAAGCTTGGTACGCACACCCTTAATCCCAGCATTCGGGAGGCAGAGATAGGTGGATCTCTGTGAGACTGAGTCCAGCCTGGTCTACATAGCAAGTTCCAGGCCAGCTGGGACAGCTAAATAATAAGACCCTGCCTCAACAAAACCAAAGAAACTTAGAATTCAGAGTGTATAAAGAACTGTAAATCAGCATCAATAATACAAACAACCCTGCTGGGGATGTAGTTCAGTGACAGTTACTTGAACCACAGCACCTTGGGAAAAAAATCCCAAATATAGGGGAAAAAAAAAAAAAAAGCATATGTAGTGACTGATAACCACAATAAGAGATCCTAAACATAAAAGTCTAGTTGTTAAGAGTACACTATTTAGACTACAACAAACAGCCATAGGAATTGCTAACATTAAAAAATGATTAACAATGCCAAAGGTTGGGACGGATGCAGGGCTACTAGAATTCTGCTTGCTCCCACTAGGAATGCAAATGAAAAAAAAAAAAAACTTTGGAGGACTACTTGAAGTTTCTTAAAAAGTTAAACATACACTTATTACTTGACCTAGCAATTTAAATGTTATATATATTTGTTCAAGAGAATCAAAAATATCTGTGTGATAAAAACCTTATACAAGAATATGCCTAATAGCTGAAATTTGATAAAGAATAAATGTCTTTAAATAGGGAAAGGGATAAAAATATTTTATATGCCAATGAAGGACTACTGCTTGGGACAAACTACAGATACCTAAGACAACACAGAAAATCTCCACAACTCATGTTGAGGAAGTAACTGGACAAAAGAGCACATTTACACGAAGACCTTTGGACTCTGAACCTGAAAACAGGTTGTTTTCCTGAGCAGGACAAGCTTGGAGGGAGAAGGGCACTGAGGACTTCCCAGGGTGATGATTCTAGCTTATGTTATTTTTAATAACTTATAAACAAGTACATATAACTATCAAACAATATTCACAGAATGTCAAACTAAACAAATCTTGTCCTCTGGAAGTAAATAGTATATGCAAATTTACTGAAATTTAAAAATGGGTAAAAAAAAAAAAATCAAGAAGAGTGGCACATGCCTTAAATCCCAGCACTTGGGAGGTAGAAGCAGGAGGATCAGAAGCCTGAGGTTATCCTCAGCTGGACAGTGAGTTGGAGGACAGCTTGGGTTACAGGAGAATTCTGCCTTTAAAATATGCAAATAAGGGGCTGGAGAGATGGCTCAGTGGTTAAAAGCACCGGCAGCTCTTGCAGAGGACCCGGGTTCAGGTCCCAGCACCCACATGGCAGCTAACAACCATCTGTAACTCCAGTTCTGGGGCATCCAACGCCCTCTTCTGACCTCTGTGGGCACAGCACGACACAGGTGCACTTACACACATGCAGGCAATATGCTCATACACATAAAATTAAAAAAATTAAATAAAATATTTTAAAGCATTTAAAAATATGTAAATAAAAAAAATAGGCCAAAAAATTTTCACCAAATCCCAATGAGGAAATGTAACTACGTTAATACATCCCATTTCAGGATGTAGAGCCAACCTTTGCATTGCAATCCCATGTAAAACACCCACACGTCCCATTTCATTACCCAAAGGAAACGTTCTCAGCATCATGATAGGAAGACCACTTGATTACTGTCTTTCATTCTCTCTCTGCCCTTTGCCTCTCACCTGTCCTCTCTCCCTGCCTCCATCTTTTTCCTTATCCCCTCTCTTCCCATTCCCTTCCCCTTCCTCTTCCTTCTTTCAGTTCTGAGGATGCATAGAATCAGATCAAGTCTCTTCAAATAATTTATTTTCCCATAATTCAATAATTAGAATTATGTGTGACCACAGCATACCGTGCAGCCCAATACTTGCCCACCAGACCTTCTCCAGCTGTCTGCTGAGCCCTCCACTGAGGCCGGCTGCTCCAGGAGTCACTTGATACTTGGAGTCCAGTGAAAGGAATGGAGGAGTAGAATCAAGAGAAACTCCCAAATTTTACTTTTTATCAGCATGTTTCTCATGAGCCTTTTTCAGAACCTGAGCTGTCAGTATTCAAGAAGGTCAAATAAGGGTCTGATCTTAGCTGATACATTTTGAAATCATTGGATTTTCTTCCCCTGGATCCCCAAAATACACATTCCTGTATGGCAAGCCAAGTTCTCATGATTGACAAGTTCCAGCTGGACAAAGGCTGGCGCACGATGGGGATGGAGATTTGGTTGGGCCTTGTCCCTTGATGCTGTAGCAGCAATGGCTTCGAGTCCACTAAAGTTGGATCCAATAGGCTGGCTTAAAAAGACAACTGTGTACGGCGCCCAGCTACAGTCCTGCTACAAGCGGGTATCTTTGGCTTGTCCCTTGTCAGTAATTACTCCATCATTTACACAATTCTACAATGCTTCTGCAAGGCTTCAGAAAGGTTGCTCCTTTATTTTTTCATCCTGTGGCTCTACCCTCCATTTCAAGATACGGATGGTTAAAAAACAAAAAAAAATCAGTTTCATTTTCCATCATTTACTCATTATTTGAAGCAGCTAAATCATACATTCCCCAGTTTTTGCTTTTATCTCAGTCATCATTTATCCTGTCAATTGTGCCTTGTGCTAATGCACGTATGTGAGTATATGTGTGCATGTGTATATTACAAAATCTAATCATTTCATCTTGAAGAATTTCTTTGGGCCTCTACTTATAAAGACCTCCACTTCTGACTCTGTTAGCCAAGCCCATCATGCTTTATTTGGTTGCATCTGCCATCCTTACCACTGCAGTCAAGCCCAATCCTTTTTAATTAACATATATTGAGTTCATATAAAATGAAATTTGCTGCAAGTTCCTGCCTGCACTTGGTTTCATATATCTTCCTTTCTGAGTCCTTCCCTGGGTGAATAGCCACTGAAACCAGAAACATATTAGAGTAAAGCTAGTGGGCAATTTGCTTAGATTGGTTCTTCTATTTGCTGGGATACTGTGATTTCGTCTTGCACAGCCCAGGAGCTTTTTATGACATTATCTGACATGGCTAAAAGGAAAATGACCAGTCACGAGTTTTGATCTGTAAAGTCTATTCAACTCAGCAAACACTTCTTGGGCATCCACTGTGTGTGGAATCTAGTAGGAATATACACGTTTTCCTTTGCATGGTTTCTTTCATAATGATGTGCTCATTTTATTCAACTTCACAAATTAATAAAAGACAGAATATGTCCAAATATCCTGTGAATGAGCCAGGAAACCAAGGCACAAAGCATAACATTCTGTCATCGCTCAGAACTTGATGAACCTATGCTGTTGTCTGGAAGATGGGATGGTGGCTGTTTCTGTACTAAGGTCCAGGAAGAGAAGAAGTTTCATGTAGACAGAAAATCTGGGGAGCAGAAAGAGAAAGCTACTGAGAAATGATGGGGACTTAGAGGAGCTGTCCATGAAAAGACTTTCCAAGCAGGATCTTTCCTAAAAACAAATGCTTTGGGGCTAATGAGGTGGCTTAGAAGGTTCAGGCACTTGCTGCCAAGTCTGACAACCTGAGTTTGATACCAGGGACCCACATAGTGGAAGGAGATAACTGATTCCTTAAATTTCTCTGACCTACACACCCACCCACACACACACACACACACACACACACACCATGGCATGCACACCCACCCACTCTCTCTTCTCTCTCTGTCAGATATATAAATGAACGACTAATAAACAAAGTAAAGGCAGGTATTTTTATGTCTTAAATCATCTGACCCTTCCACGAAGCAGGTGTTACTGTCTCTGTTTTACATGTAGCAAGATTAAGCACTGAAAATTTATATAGTGTCACATAGCTAACATTAGTGGAAAACCTGAGAATTGAGCCCATCCTGGCTGAGGAGAACCCACAGTCTTTTCCATGATGGTTTATGAGTGTAATCATTAAGTGCTCTAAAACTTTTTGTTCATTATTTCTGTTCATAGCACAGTATTTCGGATATAAATATCAGCTTCCCCCAGTGTAGAGCAGATGTACATACCACCTTGTACCACACATCAACTCTTTGTCTGAAAGATCAAAAGTCAAGCTCCTCCATGTGCATGTTCCTTCTCATATTCTTTAAACAAAAACTTATCAAGACATACCTTGTACTGATCCCAGTAACAAATGCTAAGATTTCAAAGCTGCATTCAAAGAACTTAACATGTGTGCTAGTAGGTATAAGTGGTATTTGGTAGTAAAAATGGTGTGATTGCTTTCTCTACTCTGCAGACTTTATGAAGAACCCTGCATCGTGAATCAGGTAAAATGAAAAGTGGGTTCTCCAGCAGCTGTCCAGTCCCTCACTGACTAAGAGGAAAGGCTTGCTCATTTGCAGAGTTCCTCAAATAAGATTATAAGATACTGTGAAAGAGCAATATGCTGGGGCCTAGAAAACTTGGTTAGGTTGACTTTGGGAACTTTTTGGTCTCCCAGAGCCTTGCTGCCTTCATTTTATAGACAGGTGTGAGGCTGTAGATATTCCCCCAAGGCCTCAGCATTGGTACTCTATAATTCTATAGAATTGCTGTTCACTGACATCAGCACTAAATGCTCCCTCTGGGCCCCACTGTCTAAGGAAGGTCAGCAGAAAGAAACATTGTGAAGGATGGCAGAGGGAAACCCTGGGATGGCTCCACACCGCCCCAACTTTGCTGCTCAATCAGTTATACTCCTAGACTAATTATGTTGTAGCATCCACTGAGAAACTGAATACCACCCTCATTTCTCCTAACAACACAGCAATTTCCAGCAGGTGTTGGGTGGTTAAAAAATTAAACAGCAAAAAAATGTATACCAGATGTAGCCCATATAAATAATACCACACAGGTGTTCCAAGGGGAATAAGTTCTCCAAATTATGCAAATAGATCTTCTTTTTCCTGACAACTCAACTTTTTAGAACAGCTAAACACATTTCTTCAGGCACATTTTATTATTTTAATTTTTCACTGATCTATGTTTGTTAGTTAATTCACAGAATTATGGCTTCAAATTTCTGCCAAACTCAAGTTTAAAAAAATTAAAGGTTTGGCCATGATTGCTCTCAGGTAAAAGGAGGAGGAGGAGAAAGAGGAAGAGGAGGAAGAGGAATTGAATCACAGGGATAATGTGAAACATCTATTCAAACCCCGCTCCACACTCTTCTCCCATTCAACCCTATCACCAGGACCATTAGTGAAAAGGTAGTTGAGTTTCTTTTTATAATTATTATTATTTGTGTGTGCCTGTGTGTGTGTATCTGTGTATGTATCTGTGTGTGTCTGTGTGTGTGTGTCTGTGTGTATCTGTATCTGTATCTGTGTGTGTCTGTGTGTATCTGTGTCTGTATCTGTGTGTGTCTGTGTCTGTGTGTAGCTCTGTCCCTCTGTCTCTGTGTGTATGCATGTTCACAACTCAACATCTGAGCAACCAACATGGGGGCTGGGAACCAACTCGGGTCCTCTGCAAACGCAGATACACTCTCTAGCCAAGGTAGTTGAGTTTCTACTTAGGTCTGTTTTCTTAGATTGATTCCACTGAAATACTGCAGGAAAAAAGCAGCAGCTCAGGGAAAAGATGAGAGACTAGGAACACACGGGCTGTCTACACAGGCTTGTAGCAGGCAGGTGACTGTTGACAGAGGCAGTTGTGGCATCTACTGAGAACACCACGCAGGACACTTTTTCTCCCTCATTTGTCATCCATGAAGACTCTTTCAAGTGGGCCTGGAAGGCATCCTAGGGCCCTATTTCAGTACTCTAAAAGTTGTATAGAAAATTTTTGGGAAATTTTCTCCTTCAGATATCATCACGACATTTAGAAATAATCACTGCCAAACTCTTCCCAAGGTAATAGCTACATAAACACCACAAGTCCCTAAAGCATCATATAATGATCACTGTTTTGACAGTAAATGGGCGAATTATGCCTAGGCATGGTGACTCTAACGTAAAAGATGTCATTATACAAGCCACCAAAATCAATTTGTAACATTGCGATTTGCTGTCCATCAACTCTTTGCAAAGGGGTGCACATATTTTGAGGAACCTGCAATCCCCTAAGGAGTGCATCTAAACCACGGTGGCAAATTAAAATCACATAGAACAGAAGAATAGCGATATCTGGACTCTACCAAAACCAGAATCCCTTGGGGATGAACGGATTCATGAGCACTGGTTTAGGAGTTCTCTGGGTGATTCTTAGGTGCAGCTCAAATCAAGAATTATATCTCAAGAAGCAGATGGAAGGCTGGGGAGATGACTCAGTCAGTAAAGCACTTACCTCACAAGTATGAAAACCTGAATTCAGATCCCAACTCCCATATAAAAAGCTGGGTGAGGTGGCATGCATCTATAATCCCAGTGCTGGGAAGGCAGAGACGGGAGGATTTCTAGGACTTGCGACCAGCCAGGATAGCCAAGAGTGAGCATCAGGTTTCAGCGAGACATCCTGTCTCAAAACATAAACTGGAGAGTGATTGAGAAAGACACTGGACATCAGGTTTGGCCTCCATTCTCACAGGCATCTTTGCACACAAGTGTGGACATATACACAAACACATGCACATGCACACGTCAAACAGACAAAGAGAGACAGAGAGGCAGATGGATTGGGAGAATGATGTTAGAGACCAAACCAAAAAACCATTTCCTACTTTACTTATTAAGATGACTTTACATGAGCTGAAGGGTAGTAGCACCAGAGTCATAAACAAGACTCGTCCTGAAGAGTAAGCACACCTTCTGAATTGCCCAAGATAATTCTGGCATATTCTTGGTGATTAGAGTAATTATAATTCCTCTTCTCCTGAGACAGGTATCCCTGTAGCTCCAGCTGGCTTGGAACTCGCTGTGTAGCCCAGGCTGGTCTTAAATTCATAGAGATCCACATGCTTCTGCTTCCCAAGTTCTGGGATTAAACCATGTCCAACTCAATGCCTAGCTCAGATCCTCTTATTTCAAAACTGTGTGCTTTAGATACTAATTTTTGTAGCAGCCTCATCAATATTGAAATTCCCCAAGAAGGCCAGCTGCAGGTCTCAGCTAGAGTCCTTATTTTGCAACCTGTCATGTGAAGGGAACTCAGTGGTCTCAGGATGCCACTCATACTCAGCATTCAGCACTGAAAACGGTCAACATCCTCTTATCTACCTCTGCAGCTCCAGTACTGCGACACTACTTTCCCTCAGATTTGGTCTCTATCTCAACACTAGGGCCCCAACCCCAGCTAATAAAAGCAGAAGCTCTAGGGAGGGAATGCTCACCTCAGTATTTTGTAAAGGTCCTCAAGTATTTAAATGTTTATCCAAGACTGAGAAACAATGCTGTCTAGGGGATTCTGCTGAGCACCATTGAACTTAATCCACTTCAGACTACAGGGGTTCTCAAATTCAGCCTAGGATTCTGCTGGTGCCCAAACCTCTCTAACTCTCAAGAATCTAATACTGGAGGCCACTATTAAATGGGGAAAAGATGTAAATTGAGCCACTGACCTGCTTAAGGAGATTACAGTGTTGCCAGAAACACATAAATTGAAAAATGAGTAAAATTGAAAAGGCCAAGTCAAACTCATTCACAGAACAACTCCATCACTGCACACCATCTTGCTCAATCACAATCTCTCAATTCCTCCTTTTCTCTCAAATCAATTTCTCCAGGGTTCTATCTGTCTTCCATGTACATAGAATCGTGCCAACCCCAGACTCTATTTAGATATACTAAGGCACTTGTGTGTCTTTTTCTGTTCACCATGAGTTAGCCCTTCTGCATCTGTAAGCTACATTGGTGCATTAGGTGGCAAAGCATGGCAGCCACTGCCCCAGAAGTAGCCCCTGGAAGAGAAGGATGATGATAAAACCTAATCCATCAGAGCCTGTAGATTCGAAGGCTGCAGATCTACACAAGTCAGTGTGACTGAATTAGAATAACTTTTGGATTCAGATATTAACTGATGATTACTGTTATAAAGAACTCAAGGGAAGTGGGGACAAGATATATGCAAAAACTCAAGTCTTACTTGAGTGCATTTTAACTATTCCTAAGAAACACAAAAGAAATGCTAGGATCTAGAATGGGAAACTCAGAGGGGCTACACAGTGTCTGCCTCTGGGGTGTCTATCCTGTGGAGAACTGAGACATCTGAGAACCACATTTACTTCTCCTTAACCAAAGCACCTTAGTAAGGATGTTAATGGAAACAATGTGAACATATTTGAAACGTATTAGACTTTAGGTCAGATAGACCCAAATTTGAATTGTAGTTCCAAGTCATGTCACAAAAATGACTCAAACTCAGAGCCTTGATGTCTCTATCTCTAAGTGGGGGGTTATATTGCTCATGCAATAGGAGAGGTTAGAATGATAACATGACTAACAGCTTCTGTATGCCAATCAACTCAAAAGGCAACAGTAACACAAACAACAGTGCTCATCCGAAGAAGACATGCAGAATTGACAAGAGAGTCTGACTGTGAATAAATAACACCTGTTTGTTGATTGTCTTTCATCCCTAAGAACCCTGCACAGCTTTAGTTATAGTGTAGATCCCACATCAGCATGTCCTGCTGCCTCTATCATGATCAACTTCTAACCCCTTGTTTAAAGTGAGTCTGGATTTCATTACTGAGTATAATACAAATAAATTACATTAATGTCTAACATATACAAAACCATGGTTTGACTATGTAATGTCCCCATGGGCTCATGTGCTAAATGGTCATTTCTCAGCTAATATTGGCATTTTGGAAGGTGAGAGAAACTTTTGGAGGTGGGGCCTAGGCAGGGGAAATAGGTCACTGGGGGATATGGCTTTGCAGGCTATACCCTGCCTCTTGCTCTATGATTCCCATCTACTACTAGATGAACCGCCTCCTCTTGCATGAGCTTCCACCACCAGTATATCAGGCCTCAATATGGGTCCAGAATAAGTGGGTCCAAGGACTATGACCTGAGTCTCTAAAACCATGAGTTAAAATAAAGAATTCTTCTTTTAAAGTTGTTCAGTCAGTTATTTTCATCAGGGTGATGATAAAAAAAAAATCAGTACATATCCTAATTTACCTTTGCAGGAAACTGCACATTTAGATTAAGGTGATCATTGCAAAATATCACTTAGTAAAGACATTCCTAGGGCCATGGTTCAGTTCTATTTGATTTAGTTCAACACACATTTACTTAGAATTTGTCCTTCAGCCAAACGTTGCTGGTTCAGAATTTATAGGATGAATGCCCAGGACTCAGTCTGATTCTTCCTTGGAAAACCGTCCATGTTCAAGGATTTAGGATTCAAATGCAAACTGCCTCTAGCTTCTGTGTAAACCACTACCTTCTTAGGACTCAGCCTGGTATAGCTCATCTTGGGCACAGGAAAACAAGATTTTTAGTTGTTAGATTTGAAGGCAACACCTCAGGAATATTACCTTTAAGACTATATTAAGGGGATTCAAAGCCACAGAAAATGGGCAGTTTTGGGCCAGAGAACAAACAAGGATAAACCATAAAGCTGTGTGCTACAGTGTCCTAGAACCAGGAAAGGGGCAGGGGGGCAGGGGGTCACACTCTCTATATCGAGATTCAGCAGAATTTACTTGTCTCACTTAGCACAGATGTTCCCGGGGTCTCTTTCCTTTGCATTTTCCCTCGTTTTACATTCTTGCCTTTGATCAGTAACACCCAGACATATAGCTTTTGAGTGACAGATATCATAACCCTCTAAGCAGGACACAGAAATTTGTGTGTTCTAGTTCAAGTTGTCTCTTGGTGCCTCTGATAACTCACATCTCTCAAGATCTTTTTTTTTTTGTCTTTTTGAGACAGGGTCCCTCTGTAGCCCCAGCTGTCCTGGAACTCACTATGTAGACCAGGCTGGCCTCCAACTCACAAAGATCCGCCTGCCTTTGCCTCCCAAGTGCTGGGATTAAAGGCGTGCGCCACCAGGCCGGCTTCTCAAGA
The DNA here is from genome assembly GCF_000622305.1 of Nannospalax galili. Taxonomy (NCBI): domain Eukaryota; kingdom Metazoa; phylum Chordata; class Mammalia; order Rodentia; family Spalacidae; genus Nannospalax; species Nannospalax galili. Next base: position 767,206 of record NW_008360318.1, on the reverse strand, counting down.
TCTTTTATCTGACTCTTGATAGTAATCTGAGTCTACCTCCCCACACAAAACTCTCAGTCATCTTTAACTACAGCTTCTTCTGACTATATACATCAAGCTAGACTCCTAGCCTATTAGCTTTTCTATCAAATTTCCTCAATCATCACATCCTTTGTCTACCGACAACCCCTACCATAGTTCAGTCTCCAATCTGCTGCCTAAATACTCCATCAGATTCTCTGATGGTTCTTTTTTAATATTT
>NW_008360318.1:761016-766948 GCF_000622305.1 Nannospalax galili | reverse complement strand
GAGGGCTTCAGATTCCCCTGGAACTGGAGTTAAGGATGGTTTGTAGCCACCATGTGGGTGCTGGGGACCGAACCCAGGTCTTCTGCAAGAGCAGTCAGTGCTCTTAACTGCTGAGCCATCTCTCCAGACATATTTTTATTGATTTTTCTTGCATTTCATACAAAACATCTTAATCATCTTTATACCCCTCCCCCATCTGGACTCCTCTACAGCCCTTCCACCAGATTTCATGCATTCTGACATATAGGCTAAGGCCTATTGAGTCAAGTTTGTGTACCAGATGTCCCTCAGTGCAAGTTCATCCACTGGGGTCTAGTCAGACTATCTAGAGTCTCTCCCTTAAAGAAGATCAACTCTCCCTCACCCAGCAATAATCAGCTGCCAATTGTTCTTTCCCAAGGTTGGGGCCTGCTGTCCATTTCCCTAGTTCTATGCTAGGATTTTGTCTGATTGAGTTTGCATGGATCTTGTGATGCTGTCACCAATGTTGTAAGTTCACATGAGCAAGGTCCCAGGAGCCTATAAGACTCTGTCTCCTTGTGATCATGCCCCTGCTTCCCTGGTTCTTACAATATATCTGCTCCCTTTTCCCCAATGGCCCCTGAGTCCTGGGTGGGTGAAATTTAATATAGGAGTCCTGTCCAGGACCCACACTCTTCAGACTCTTATTCTCTACACTTTGGCCAGTTGTGGATTTTAGTGTTCATCACCCTCTGTTGCATGAGGAAGCTTTGCTGATGAGAATTGAGAGATGCATTAGTGTTCTCTCTACCCCTTGTTCCACTGTGTTCCATGAGCCTTAGGTGTAGAGGTTCCATTGTTGATGTGTCACTTAGGGTTGGGCATCTCACAGACTCACAGACACTTATTCTCTGCATGTGGTCAGTTGTGGAAATCTGTAATAGTCTCCATTTGTTGCAAAAGAAGTTTCTTTGATGAGTGGTGACTGGCATACTTGTCTGTAAATATAAGTATATACAGCATATACAAGATATTACGTTTGTCTAGGGATATGACAGCCTTGAGGTTTTCTCTAAGATCATGACCTCTTCAGCTATGTGTATTTGGCTATGTTTACAGTACCACACATGAGTTCCCTCCCACTGAGTGGGTTTTAAGTCCAATTGGGCAGCTGTTGATTACCCTCAAGATAAAAGTAGCACTACTGCATCAGTATAGTTTGCTCTGTCAGTCATTGTTGTGGTTATCAGGTTTTAAAGCTGGGGCTGGACCATTGATTGATGTTCTCCATTAGCAGCTTGCATAGTGTCCTCCAAAACTATGAGAGCTAGTCTTCAGGGAGGAGGCTTCCAGGTCAGTTCTGGCTCCAATTTTTCTAAGTCCTATGTCCAAAGAATGTCCTGTTTTCAGCAATAGGGCCTTACCGTCAAGTTCTGGGAGGTAATCAAGGGCTGTGCCAGCTGTTACATTAAGTAAAGTAACACAGACTCCAAAAAACAAATGATGTATGTTCTCCCTCATTTGTAGATCTAGCACCAAATCCTTATGTGTGAGTGTATAGCCTGATACAACCGTAGGAGCCAGGAAAATGGAAAGAAACCATGGAAGTAAAGAGAAAGGAGGAACATGAGAAAGGAATGGTAGGAGATAGGTGTTACCAAGGGGGAAGTGGGTAAAATGGGAGTTAAATAGTGGGAGTTAAGTACTGGGAGGGGAAAAGGGAGCGTTATACAAGGAAACATGAGGGTAAGGGGAAGAAAGAGCTTGGGGGGGATCATAGGAGACAGTTTTATCAATGTGGACAATGGGGGTGCTTTAACTGGGAGGGAAGAGGAGGGGATAGATAGGGAGAGAGAGAGGAGAGATAAATAATGCTTAGCTGGTGTGAAAAACCAGGGGGGAAATGTATTAGTTCAAAACTCTACTGAAAAATTATACATACAACATCTGTACATGAGTCCATGTGTAGAACTGAAGTCTACATAACAGGAAACAGTGCCAGACAGGAGAAATCTCCCTTTGAGGTGTTGGTTGGGGTAGTCCAAGAGACTGCCAAAATTACATTGGGTATTGCCACAGTCTTTGATGGTTTCTAAACTCACATATTGTCTCTGTCCTTATAAGCTACTTTTACCATGACCAGAAATTATCAGAAACTCTAGGGTACTCATATGATATGAGTCCAAGCATATATTCATGGCTTCTAAAAGACATATAGCATCGTCCAGCATCTGGCTTCAATTCCCCTATACAGGTTCATCTCCCCTCCTGGCAGAAAATCATTTGTCTTCTTCAATCTTTCTATGACCTTTCAAGCTTACATTTCAAAAAGAAAAACCCATGCTAGTCTTGTTTAAAATGTTCTTCACCTCCTACTTTGTATGATAAACACCATCACATCCTTTAAGACTCCTCCCAATTTTCACATTCTCTGTGAGGCTTTGTCTGGCTCTCTGAGGAAAGCTTCAATCCCCTATATCGCCATGTGCCACCCCTACAATCAGACACATCTCCATAAACAGTATTGACTTGTTTACATGCCCAAGTTATTAAACTAGGGCTACATATGAACAAGGATTGTGCCTGGTTCATCTGTGTGGCTGTCAAACACCACCACCAATCAGAGCAGAGCAGGGACCTAATACTGAGTTGGATTCTGATATACATCTAGAAAACAGCTTATCAGGGATCACAAGCTGGTCCAGGAAGCAGACCTGGAAACAGATCCTAGCACCTAGGTGGTAATCAAAGTATGGCTTTGGGAACAGCAACTGTGGACAGAAATGACAGAAATCGGGAGTGGGCAGAGGGAAAAGTCAAGCTGTACTATCAGCCCAATGATGAGCCACTGATGCATCTATGGGGAACTCTGTATATTCCTCTGGAGTTGTCCTAAATTGGGCCAATATAGGAGGGCCTTTCTGTGATCCCAAATCCTTTCTTGAATGATGGCCACTCCAGGAAAAAGGGGTGGCCTTCAATGACAAGATTTTTTGATACTGGCATCTCTTAAGAGGCTGACAGTCAAGATCATGTGAGGATACTAACACCATGGCAACAAGGTCTTCCTTTCAGAGAATGGCATGGCTGAATAGAGCATCCACCATAGAGGCTGAGATCACTTCATTTATAAATGCATCCAGCTGACTTAGTGATTGTAATTAACCGAGAATGGCAGAGTTGCCCAGGACAGTGCTGTGAAGCCATCGGCACTGAGTCCATATTCTAGGGAGTTGGAATGAGTAAAGACCAACAAGAAAATGCTGACATCCATGAAAGTCAAACTTTTCTAGAACCTCCAAAACTCCTGTTTACAGTGTACTGATGAAAACACTATTTCATAGCAAAAGACCCAGACACCAGAGAGGCTGGAAGCTGAGATTTCCACAAATGGGTGCAAATAGATATAAGCTTTGACCCCAGTGCCTCAAGGCAGCGTTTGACCCCAGTGTCCCCAAGGCAGCATTCTCTTTGTGACAACAGAAAGAAAGTATTACATAGGCGCCAGGAATTTCTGTATATAAATACAGATTTATGAACTCATTCAAAAGAAAAACAAGTGACATGTAATGGGAATAAATAGCATGGAGACTGGGCAGACACATAAATTAATTGCTATTTTGTAAAATGATGCTTTTCCACTTAGTAGAGCAAAATTATATGAATTGATAAGACCTGCTAAAAGAGATGAAGTTAAGAATGTCCTAAAGTCTGATAGCAGAAACAGAGTACAGGGACAAAGACTCCAAGTCAGCTCAAAGTAAAGAAGCAAAGAAGTGGCGAACGACAAAAACAGCAAAACAGGAATAAGATACCACCTAGGATTAAAATAAAACCAGCAGAAAACACAAAGCACAAGGATTCCGGCAACTAGTCAGTCACACTCTTTAGAACTTCAAGTGAGAAGTCAAGAAGACAGCTGGCGGTGCTGGGAATGCGTTTAGGGCTTGTTGCCAGTGTTCAGAAAAGAAGCTAAAGGTCACATTCTGAAGATAGAAATAGGATTCCTTGATGTGAGGACAGAGCTGTAAAGAGGGCTGCGATTCAGAAGAGCCGCCTCTCCCACCACCACCTCCTTGGCGCAGCTGTTACAGGAGCAGGTACCATGGCAAGAGGCACCAAGAACTGATAAACTAAGAATCCCTGAAGTCAGAAGAACAAGCAAAATCTTAAACAAATCGTAAGAACAAGGTAGGGATTGAGTCACAGGGTAGTCAACAGGGTGGCCAGTAACAGCCCTACAGCTAGGAAGGAAAGGATATGGAGACATATTGTCTGAGGCATTGTGAATTTTCATTAGAGGCACCAAAGAATTCTGGGGGTGAGGGTCATCTTCAGAGGTCGACAAATACCACCATCCGTTCAAACTGTAGATCTATTCATTCTCAGAAAATTCTAGCAACTTCTTGACCAGAGCTCTTTGGGAATTTCAAAGCTATCTCCTGGGTTTACAACTGATTTCTCTTTGGGGAGGCAGACCCTCTGCAGTGGAGAGGACATTAGATATGCTGACAGGGATTCTTAGTTTTAATTCTGGCACTGTCAGCAACCAGTTTTAAGACTTTGAATAAACAGCATTCCCTCACCGGACCTCAGTTTCTCACCCGTACAAGGGAAGAGCTGGACCATCTGTCTCTTGGGCCCCCCTTGTCCTCTACATACAGGGATAATGAAGGATGTGATTTCCTTTAATAATCCTTCATAAAATTTATCTCAATAGTAGTTTTCCAGAACAAAACATTACCTAATAATTGCCCTGTCACAAATAGGTAACCCTAATTCCTTTAGTCTTTATTTTTTCCTGGATCCCTACTCATAAAAATACTACTGATAATATTTTAGTAATAAAATCTACCAAGGAGTCTCCTGCTCTAGGGCCCACAGCTACTCTGTCTAACTTGTTAGAGCCTCCCCACATCGCCCTCACCCCACCTTGGCCCTAGGCTCCCTCCTGATTGTTCTACCTGAGATCTCCAGACTACCCTGGTAAGTCAGATTCTACCCACTGCATCTTGATTCTCCTGTGCCCTGACCAGCTACATTCGCTCTCCCCATGCTGTCTCCATTCTGGCCTTGGGCTTAGGGCCCCTCCTCCTCTTCCCCACTGAGATGTCTGGACTAGTCTCCTAATCAGACCCTGCCCGCTGCATCTTGATCTCTCCGGACCCAGACAAGCTCCATTCTCCTGTTCCAGGGCCCACACTTACTGTGCTAGCTAGTTAGACCATCCCCATGCTGTGCCTGCCACTGTCCTGGCCTTAAGCCCTCTCCTGATCTTCTTGCCTGATACCTCCAAACTAGCCTGCCAGAACCTAGCCACTGGATCTCCATAGTCTTGAATTGGAATGGGCCCCTTCACCCTGCTGGAGAGCTCTTGACTAATCAGCTTGGAATCATCCTGTCCCACCAATAGGAACCTGAAGCACAGACCTTCAAGCTACTCATGCTCAACCAGAAAGCAATGAAGCTACATCAACAATATAAACAGAAACAAACTTCAACTAAACAAAGGATAGGCTTTCATATCAGACACACAACCAACAAATGAATGCCATATGCCAAATCACCAAGCAAAAAACACAAATAATATGAAATACCAAGATAATATGTCCCCACTAAAACCCACCAGTACTATAGAATGAGAAGTACCCAGAGGAACCCCAGGACACAGAATTTAAAAGATCAATCCTAAACATGATCAAAGAATTCAATGACTTTAAAAAGCACAGAAACAACTCAAAAAACTCAGAGAGCAGAGGAACAAACTCGTGACCGAGGCTCAAGAAAATACGAATATACGGCTGAATAAAATGACAAAAACAATTCAGGACTTGAAACATGAATTAACAAAAGAGACAGAAATATTGAAGAAAACTCAAGCCAAAATGAAGATGGAACTGAAAAACTCAAGTAGTCAATTTGAAACAACAGGAGAAAGCCTCACAAGAGGAAGGAATGAAATGGAAAACAG
>NW_008360318.1:708408-760883 GCF_000622305.1 Nannospalax galili | reverse complement strand
CCTAATATAAGGAAAGACATGCCTATATACATACAGAGGCACACAGAACACCAGTTAGAGAGGACCAGCGCAGAAGCTCCCTACGGCGTATCATGGTAAAGTCTACCAAGGAGATGTGATTTAAGTGGATAAAACATATTCCCATAAGACATCTCACTTCTTCAGAGGAACAGGTCCCTAAACTTCATCTTGACCCATGCCCACATTCTTTCACAGCTTCTCACGGCAGTAGTGATACCTCTCTGAGTTCTGGCAAAGGCAGTGTCCTTAAAGAGAGGAAGCCACAAACTTGATTCCTCCATAATTCCTGACAATTGTAAGATGCATGACAGATGACGCTCGGGCTGATCATCAATCATAGGGCTGAATGGCATTTGGAAGATGATGAAGCCACGGGATAGAACATTTGACTCCCAGTGACCACGAATCTGCTTTTGCATGTTCTGAACCTTCAGGCTCGGTAATTTCCATAAGATTTAAAAAATGAATGTCTTTAGTTACTTTATTTGCAGCTTGTATTAGTTACTTTTCATATTGTTGTGATCAAACACCCAAAAAGAAGCAACTTTAGGAAGGGTTTATTTTGCCACACGGTTTTAAAAAGGGGGATAGTCCATCATGGTGGGAAGGCAGGACAGCAGGAACCTGAGGCAGCTGGTCAGGCTGTGAAGCTAGGAAGCAGAGCAGACAGGAAGTGTTGCAGGGCTATCAGCATTCAAGGCCTGCTCCCCTCGACTCACTTCTTCTAACAAGACTCTACCTCCCAACGATTTCACAACCTTCCAAAACAGTGCCACCAGCTGGGGACAGAGTATTCAAATCCATGAACCTATGGAAGCTATTTCACACTTAACCCACAGCCCAGCTCAGATCCTAACAGATATAAGCACAGGGATTATTAGTGTCATGTTGAAGATTTTAAAGTTTTGCCAAAAACATCAATAGACTTTTGAGCAGAAGATGAGTTCATGCCTAAGTCCAATATACTCCTCACTTCTCTCTAAATAAATAAAGGCAACCATTAGCACATGTAAGAGGGAAGACCATCTAGTTCTAACATGAGACCAGGGTGTCTCAGGGGCAGTTCATGTTGCCCCCACATGAGAAAACATTCCTGTGACAAATGACAAAAGACAATAATCTCTCTGGAATTCAGTTGGAAATGCTGGGTACCAGCTCTATGAAGGGCTCTTGTTTTCCTCCAAGTATTTAAGGTCTAGAAAGATATAGGAACACAACATCAAAATATAAAGTGACAAAAAACCCTCACATATTACTAAAGTGCATTTCAAAGGCTTTTGAGACATAAAGAGGATTTTCAGAAAATAGAAAAAAGAAGATTGTATTTCTTTTTCCATCCCTTCGACACTTCCTGACTAGTTCTCGTCTTGAAAAAAGACACCTGCATAAACTTTGTCACTTCCACAGAAGTAGGGGAGAGACCAGTCTTATTTCTCACTGGTTAGTGGGCCCACAACTTTTACACTGTCAGCCTGTCTTGCAGTGCTGTGTTCTGAAGCCCAGAGCAGCTGAGGTATAAAGAATGGGAAATATTATTCCAGGATGGGTTATATTAGGACTATTAATTTCTTTTGTCATTTTTAGATAAAAAATTTCCATATTTCTCATGATAATGATATTCTCATCTAAGAAGTGGATGAATGGCACTGATAATGCTCAAAATAGCTGGGGCAGCCCATTCCCCATGAACACTGTAGGCGACAGGGACCCATTAGTTAAAGCAGCGTTTCATAATTTAAGGAGAACCCGCCGGTTGGGTATCTTCCACTTCTGCATATTTTATAGTAATGGAATATTTTTAGACAAAAGTATAAATAAAAGATGTCCCTGGGTTTTTGAACAGTGCGTTGTATGTCCTATATCTTATGGTGGCTCTGTCCTTTCACAGTACCATCACAGCTACGCAGATGATTAGAAGGGTATATTGGGAGAGGAAGAAGGAAGACTATTCCAAGACCCATGAAAAAGGATCTGGCTTTTATTAATCACACACACATTATTTTATCCACATTTACTGAGAACCTGCAGCAGCCCAGGCAGTGTGTTTAACACCAGAAACTGCCAGCAAGATACAAGTGGACCTTTTCCTTCTTGACCTCGAAAGTGACCAGAGAGAGGAAGCAAACAGTAAAACGTGCCTCTTTCTATGACATGAGACATGGAAGGATCAGAGAACAAAGTAAGGTAGGAGGGACTTAGGGTGGCTTCTCAAAAACAATGACAGATAAGTTATAATCTACTCATGATAAGAAATGCCCAGATGAAGATGGGAACAGGGTCCTCAGTAGAGGAAATAGGATGTTCAGGAATCCTCCAGTACTTTCTATCAGGAGACCATCTCAGGCCCCACATGACTACCTTACCCCAAACAGACAAACCACCACTACTTACCAATAAATAGTGCATGAATTCACTGTTTGTACTGTTGGAACTCTGTGCTATCGTTCTCGAATTATAGAACAATAAAGGGGGCACAGTTCTCATGAGCAATCAGTTATTACATAATCGGATGATGTGAGGGCTACAGCTATGACTAACCAGGGTAGTTGGAGGGACTCAAGAAGAACAGAAGAATCCAATGAACTCCGTGGAAAGTTAGAGTAAGGACTGCATGTGGCCTTCTTTTTAAAAACTAGTCAACTTCCCAACTTCATTTACTTTGTGGGTAACACATCTCTCTCCCAATGAGCTTCTTTACATGTTCTGAGGAAGGGTGCTAATTAATGATGGTGCTGCCCGAAGGTTTCTATTTAGGAATCATCTGGCTCTGGGTAGGAGATGCTACGTGAAGCCATATTAGAGAAGAACAGGGAGTCTTTTGTTCAATGCCTTCTTGAAGATGTCTTTCTGATGTGTATGTGGGAGAGACAATTGCCTGGGAGACCAATCATCAGGTCACTTTCATAGTCTAGGGAGAAAGTTCCAAAATGTAGAGTGGGGAGTGGAAAGCAGAGAAAATATGATGACTTAAAAGAAGAAACACCAGTGAGATAAAAAGTGAATCTGGAATTAGGAACAAGGGAGAAATCCCTGAAACATCAAAGTATTTATCACGAAAGTATGGAATTTCGTTGGTCTGGGGATACGGCAGAAGTAGGTTTTTCTCTGGGATCTATGTCCTCTCCAGCCCTGTGTATTTGGCTGTGTTTACAGTACCACAGATTCCCTCCCATTGAGCAGACATTAATTTCAATTGGACAGCTGTTAATTACCCAAGTGCCACTACTGCACCAACAGCAATAGTTTGCTGGGCCAGTCATTGCTGTTTATTGGGCTTTATTTCTGGGTAGGACAATTGATTGGTTTTCTCCCTTAGCAGTTTGTACAGAATCCTCCTATACTGTGAGAGCTAGTCTTCAGAGAGGAGACTTCCAGGTCAGTTTCAGCTTGATTCTTCAAGTCCTGTGTTTGCAGTATGGCCTGTCTTCAGCAGTAAGGTCTTACCATCAAGTTCTGGGAGGCAATCAAGGGCTGTGGCAGTAGCCTGTGCTATTTTGGGAGTGTCTTGGATGTCTCCGACCAACAACTTGAAGGGAGGTCTCTCCTGTCTGGCACGTGCCGTAGCTTTTGTTAGATAACCCTTAACTATACACATGCACTCGTATATTTATTGTACATATATTTTTCAGTAGGACTTTGAACTACTATCTTTCCTTCTGGTCTTTCATAGCATCCAGCATAATTTCTTACTTTATTCTAAATACGCATCTTCATATTTACAGACAAGTGTATCTTTCACCCCTCATCAAATAAGCTTCTTTTTGCAACAGATGGAGACTATCACAGAGTTCCAGAACTGGTCCAATGCCGAAAATAAGTGTCTCGGAGATGCTTAACCCTAAGCTGCATCTTCAATGTGACCTCTACACACAGGATGAATGCTTCTCAAAACTCTCACCAGAGAGGTTTCCTTATGCAGCAGATGGTGATTAACACAAAACCCCACAACTGGCCAATGTGCAGAGAACAAGAGGCCACAGAGTGCTCATCCCCGAGTAGGACAGCTATTTCAAATCAAGGCTCAGGGATTATTTCAAAAGAAGAGACTGAAAGATTGCAGGCACCAGAGGAAGTGGGTGACCACGAGGAAACAAAAGTCTTCCAGACAGCCGGTCAGTTACTAATATGAACTCACAGAAATGGTGACAGCATGCACAAGGCCTATGCAAGCTCAAATCAGACAAAAACCGGCATAGACATGGGGAAGTGGGTAAGAAATCCCAACCCAATCTATGAAACTGGCAATTGATGGCTGTTGGGAGGGGGAGGGCTAGTGTCTTATGGGAATGGGATTCTTAGTGGGCCCACTGGATGGACCCACACTGAAGGACATTTAGGGACACAAATCAGATTCTGTAGGCCATATATATATATATATAAAGGGCTTTCTTCTTGAAATTGTATTTAGAAGTGGATTATTTTACTTTTTATTTTCATAAAAATTATTTGGAATGGAAAAACCACTTTAAAATGATGTAATTTAATCATCTGTGTATATTCGTAAAAGATAACGTTGCTAGGCTATAAACAAAATATTCGGAGTAATTATCTAGGAGTGGCATTTTAACAATGTCATTCACCTACTGGAGTCGCACCACACCACCATCTTCACTGGAATGCAAATACAACAGTTCTGTTTCTGCTCTTGTGCCAACATGTGTGCTTTATTGTGTTTTGAAAAGAAGCTGTGTATTTGACATTTTTAAAATGCAAACTTTTTTTTTTTTTTTGGTCTTTTTTGAGACAGGGTCTCCCTGTAACCCCAGCTGTCCTGGAACTCACTATGTAGACCAGGCTGGCCTTGAACTCACAGAGATCCGCCTGCCTCTGCCTCCCAAGTGCTGGGATGCAAGCGTTTTTAATTTAAGAAATTTATAACTGGTTCTTCCCATATGATGAGACCCACCATCTTATAACTGTCGTTATAGTTTGAATCTGGACTGCCCCAGCAGGCTCACATTTTAAATGCTTGTTCTGTAGCTAGGGACAATTTTGGGAGGATTTAGGTGGTAGAGGATGGGTAGAAGTAGGTCAGTATGGCAGGCCTTTGAAGGTTCAAGTCCCTGATTCTGTCCACGTTCTTTCTACTCTCTGTTCTGCTGTGACGTGACCAGTCGCCCTCCGCCACATACTCTTGCTGCTGTGAACTGAGCTGCTCTGTCACACCCCTTCCACGATGGACTGAACCCTCTGAGCCCATAAGCCAAAGCAACCTTTCTGGTCTTACATTGTTTTTGTTGCATATTTTGGTCACAACAATGCATAGTAAACTAATACATCCATCAAGTGAAAACAGAACACAAACCAGTGTTCTTTGCATTTGAGGAAGTAATCTCGGTGATAAAGAAGATACTGTTGGGATTTGTCACAATAAGAAGAGTTGAGAGAGACTGAAATCAAATAGACCAAAGAAGGTGGAAGAGTCTCATGGAGAGCTTTGAAACAGGCATAGTCCTGGATGCCAGAAGTGGGGCTGGTCTTCACAGGAGATGCAGCCAGGAGATGTCCGAGGCAGCTGATGACACCTTATTCTCTTCCCACCCTGACCCTGGAAGCAGGAACCACTATACCACCATGAGGACACCATCTCGAGCACCTTCTGGAGGTCCAGCCTCAAAATGGTTCTTGCCTTAAGACCCTCCTTCCCTGAAGTATCACATCTTTAGTCTGACTGGCAAAAACCAATGTTTTCTTATGGTAAGCTCAGATCTTCACCATTAAAAGAGAGCCAAACAAGGTGCTACTGGCAGTTTTCTTGGTATAATCTATCTACTGCTTCTCTAACTTTTACTTATTTTATCTCTAAAATGAAATATTTTTTTCTTTTCGTTTGCCAACTCCTTGTAGGCATTAAGAATCCAACAGAGACACTGCCACCTCTAAGAATCTTTTTCTGACTCTTCCTTATCCTAACACCAGACTGAGTAACATACTGTGGCAGATTACATTTTCCAAAAATGACTATACCAACGTGTGTCACGCCCACTGCTTTTCTTATGTTCTGATGTTGACACATCTCTAACAAGATTTGGGATCTTCATTTCCCTTCCATCATCTGCCTGGTCCTCTGAAGTGTCTTAATCAATACAATGTGACAGCGAATGGTTTCTGGTATATATTAAGAGTTCTTTATAGAAACAAAGGAGAGAGAGAGAGAGAGAGAGAGAGAGACAGACAGAGAGAGAGAGAGACACACACACAAGAGAGAGAGAGAGAGAGAGAGAGAGAGAGACAGAGAGAGAGAGACACACACAGAGAGAGAGAGAGAGAGAGAGAGAGAGAATCACAAGGCATTAGCACTTCTGATTATGGAAGTTGGGAAGAACTATGACAGACAAAGTTGGAGACCAGAATAGCCAATAGTCAGGGTGAAGATCAGCAGGCTTAAAACCTGGAAAGACTTAATATTTCAGTTGAAGTTCAAAGGAAAGAAACAGGTCATGTCTCAATTTGAAGGAAGTCAACCAGGGTAATTTCCCTTATTATAGGGAAACGGAGCTTTTTGTTCTATCATGCCTTCAACTGATTAGATAAGACCTACCCACATTAGGAAGGGCAATTTGCTTTACGTAATCTACCAACGTCAGTGTTAATATCCTACAAAACACTCTCGCACAAAGAATGTTTGACCGATTATCTGGGCACTCTGTGGCTCTGTCAAGTTGACACATAAAGCAACTATCAAGTAAGATGGCAAAATACCATAAAGACTGTGCCTTGTATTCCAGCCTCTCCTCCCTCCAATAATTTCCCTGAGAACCCAATCATTATATTATGAGGTAGTTGAGACCATATAAAGAGGTCACACATAGCTAGGCCCTTAGTGACCCACTATAAACATGAATGAATGAGACTAGATAATTTCATCTCTCAGCCTTCAAATTTTCTAGCAAAGATTCCAGATAATATTAGGGAGGAACAAGCTATCTTTGATGTGCTTTGTCTTAATAATGTAACCATAGGAAATGTAAGAGATAAGACAGGCTTTCTCTTTCTCTGAGGTGTGAGGTAAAGCTTTGCGCAGTACTAGAAAATGAATGAAGATGCTATCTCACATGGGCCTATGATACCAATTTTTAATAAAATCATAGCTCTTATCTCACTATTGTCACTGTTTGCTTTCAGTATCACAAGGGTCACGGGATCCATGCTGGTTTTTAATTTTTCTTTAAATTTTATGAGTATGAGTATTTTGCCTACAGGTATATAAGTACACCCATGGCATGCAAGAGGCAGGAAGAGGGCATCAGATGCTCTGGAACTGGAATTATAAATATTTGTTAGCCAGCATGTCCTGGAAACCGAATCTAGGTCCTCTAGAAGAGCAGCCAGTGCTCTTAACTGCTAAGTCACCTCTTCAGTCCCTATCCATGCTGTGTTGTCTATGTATCTCCAGGACCCAGATATTGAACTCAAGAACATAGAATTCAAGGTATTGTTGGATGGATGAATTTACAGAGGATTAGTTACATTCTGCTCCACCAAGCATGACACACTCCATCATGTACAATTCAGGTCAAAGCTGGGCATTGTGCCAAATACACTTGGGGGGTGAAGGCAGGAAGATCAGATGTTCAAGGTCAGCTTTGACTACGTAGCAAGTTCAAAGCTGACCTGGGCTACATAAGACTCTGTCTCAAAACAAAACAAAAATCAAAGGTTGATATAAATAAGAAGAATTAATAATTATTGAGCACCTACTAATACTCTGCAAATCCATAGCACCCCTAGTCATATAGGGAGATTCTTTCACTAAAGAAACAGGTACAACTAAGGGAGAAAGGTAGTCTCTTGCCCAGATAGTTGGTGGCAGAGTCAAGGCAAAACTTTAGGTAAGGGACTGCTAGAAGGTAGCTCAGTGGGTAAAGTGATTGCTGCATAAACCTGAGGACCTGAGTTCAGAACCCCAACGCCCACATAACAAACCAGTCATTGCAGCATGTGTCTGTATCCCCAGTGCTGAGGGGGCAGAAACATATGAATCCTCGGAGATGGCTGGCCAGCCAGTCTAGCTGAGTCCCTGGGTTCCAGGTTCAATGAGAGACCTCCTCTCAAAAAGTAAGATGGACAGTAACTGAGGAAAACACCAGACATCAGCCTCTAGCCTCCACATACTAGTGTGCCAATGTACATACATATCATATGTACACATATGTACACAGGAATATATACATACTCATAAACCACATACACACACACACATACACACACACACATACGCACACACACACACACACACACACACACACACACACACACACAAAACCAGACAAAAACACTTTAGGTAAGGTTAAAACTTCAGAACCTATTACAGAGCCTGTTTTAATCACATTCAATATTAGTGATCATGGGGTGAGATCTCAGACAGGAATGGGAAATCTATTGTGCCTTACCTAGGACAGCTGATATCTAATTACCTAAATACCAGTGACAGACAATATGGGCAATTTAGCTGTCTTCTACGACAACTGTGGAGAGCTCATACCTGTGACTATCAGACAGTCTGAGGACAGTGGAGGGCTGTGACAGTTAGTTGTCTGTTTCTTTCATTGCTTTGTGGCATTGGATCCCTTGGTTCTGAAAACCAGTTTCTGCTTTGCTGATGGATCCCTGTCTGGCTCAGTCTCTACAGGCAACCAGCCAGAACCGCAAGGATGGAGGAGGAAGAAAGGAAGACTAATTCTTATCCATCCTGGTTCTCATGAGCCTCCGCAGGCTTACCAGCAGCATTTATGTCCTCACCCTTTCTTTGTTAGCTGTTGAATCTGCTTTTCTGATTCCCAACACATAAAACCGGCCTCATTGCCTCCTCTCTTAGCTCACTTTTCTGTGCCTGAAAAATGCAACTTAAGAGAAGAAAGGTTCCCTTTATAACAGCTCACAGTCCATTGGAATGCTTGTCCATCATGGCAGGGAAGTCCTATCCATGGGAGCAACTTGGTCCATGGCGCTGGCTAGGAAACACAGAAAGGAGGATTGCAGTGCTCAGCTTTTTCTCTCTTTTGAATTCAGTCAAGGATTCCAGCCCATGTGATGGTGCTGTCATATTTAGGAAGGTATTTGCCTTATGAGTTAAATTTCCCTGGGAACACATACACAAACATGCCCAGAGTTATGGCTCCTAGATGATTCCAAACCCCACCAAGTTGACAGTCAACACCAACCACACATCCTCCCTCTAGAGACAATATAGTCCCTTCTTAAAAGTCCAAGTTTTAGTAACTACTCCAACTTTCTCCTCTTTTATTCCGAGTTCCAGGGTGGAAGCTACTTCCTGGAACTGCTGTCTTTTTCATACCCTAGTGTCTTCATAGCTTTAGTTCCTAGTACAATTCTTCATATGAAGTTTTCTCTTCTCAAATAATGTGTGGTTTCTGCTTTCTGGCTGGACAATGATTGATATAGTAAGGATGGAATGATTACTTTGGTAAAGCCCAGTTCTGAGCTTCAGACAGAGAAACTAATCTTCAGGATGCTATGGTCCCTCTTCTTTTCTTAAAATTGACGACCTACCCTTATCGTTTGAAATCAAGTCATACTTCACTGGCTCCGTAATGAGGCTTGAGGCACCTGCTGTTCCTGAAGCTTCACTAACAAACTCAGAGGACAAACTTCTGTTGCATGGTGTACTGGATAGCCCTAGTTGTCAATTTGACACACCTGGGTTGAGGGAGCCTCAACTGGGGACTTGCCTCCACCGGACTGGCCTGTGGCCATATCTGTCAGGTATTTTCTTGATTGTTGAGTGATGTGAGAGGGCCCAGCCCACTGTAGGGAGTGCCACTCCTGGGCAGGTTGCCCTGTATTATATGAGAAAGCAGGCTGAGCATGGGCCAGGAGACCAAGCCAGTAAGCAGCGTTCCTCCATGGCCAGTGCTTCAGCTCCTGCCTCCAGGTTCCTGTCCTGAGTTCCTACCTTGGGCTCTCTCAGTGATGAACTGTGACCTGGGAGAGCTAAGTCAAATTCACCCTTTCCTCCCCAAGTTGGTATTGGTGAGAGGGTCCTGTCACAACAATTGAAAGCAAACTAGAACATTTTTAGTTCACCAGTGTCCCCAGTCATGTCCACAAATATCTATGCAACACCGACCATTGAGTTAAACAGTAGGAACTCAGCAATGATGAAAGACCAAACCCAGCACCATGAGTCTGATCTCAAGAAGAGTGAACTGGCCCACAAATGTCAACTCAACACCTTGAGGTACACAAGTGGCCTTGGGACAGCTGGAAAGGATAGTGGTACTGGGTACCTTCTCTGGGGGTCCTCGGCTTCCCCCAGTGCCTGCTCCCTTTCTCACTTCTCAGGACACTCTCAAGGGAAAGGCTAACCCATAAGACAGGCTGTGGGAAAAGAAGACACTAGTTGTCCATCCCATCTCCCTTCAAATCATTTCCATCTACTGAGGCTGTGGCATCTGCAGCACAGTGGCTGTCTCCTGTGGAATGTACCCTCGGACCACTTGATTGAAAACCATTTCAACAGTATATGACTTAGGATTCAGTTACTCCGTGCTTACTTGACAAATGTTTATGAAGCAGCTACCGCCAGGCATTGGGCCGAACACTGGAAGTAAAACAGACTGAGATATGGTTTCCAGCCTCAAGGTGCTGTGGTGGCTTCATAAATGGATATTTCTAAAAATGACCGCATCTTTTCCTTTTCTCCTTCACACAGGCTGCTGGGTGTTGGGGTAACAATACTTTTCTGTTGGTTATGTGACCTTAGTAAACCACAAGGTCTTTGAGCTTTGGTTTCCTTAGCTACAAATGACAGTAATACTACAATGTGGCAAGATTGCTATGGAGATTGAATGGGCATGTTTAGGAAAGCGCCACATACAAATTGGATGAGTTTAAAAGAAAATGACATTACTTCATTTCCCTTGTTATAGTTAATTTGTTCATTTAATCTGAAAAGCTGTTTCACTGAAATGATTGACTTACAACTTTACGTTAAATAATCAGATTTTTAAAAATTCACATCTGGTGTTCTTTGTAACAATGGGAGAATTTGGAAAGATTTTGACTTAAAAACAAATCGAACAAAGTAAAAGGTAAATGACATGCATAGTAAGTGAATACTTCTCAGACACATTGTCAGACCCAGACTCTCTGTGGAATATATTGCAAGATCTTTAAACCGACGTTTGCAGTCTTTGCTGTTTGGTCTCCCTTAAGATCAGACAACTGTGACACCCTTTACCTGTCATGGCAAACCTATGAAACAGACATTATCCCCACTATATAAACAAGAAAAGTGGAGGTTGATGTGCTACGTGATTTTCTCAGGCTTGCCTAGTGAATGTTTAGGAGCTTTGGAAGTTCACTATTAGTCGGCAAAACACTGAAACCCAAGCATTTTCTGTGTAGTATTTAACACAGAAGGCACTAATAAAAATTTCCCAAAGAAACCAGTGTCTCTCTGGGGTGCTGAAAAAACAACATGTTTAATAAATCATCTCCCCTTTCGTCATCACAAGTTTTACTAGGCTCATGAACAGGCTCTTGGATTTTTGTTGGTTGGTATTTTCATCTTGTTTATTCATTAGCACAGTTAAAAATAGAAGTAAGCTATCTTTCTAGAGATAAGTAAGGTCCCAAATTTACCAATAAGGAGTAAAAGCAAATGTTTATCTGGTTTCTAAAAGTTCCAAATGAACAAATGGAAGATAATGCCATTCATTCTGGGGGAGCTGTTTATTGTGACCTATTATTTTCCTGTTTCTCATTGACTGTGTGGGCAACGGTGTGTGTTACCATCTATTTTACTAAAGGTTAATCGGTGCAGTAACTGCCGAAAGGTGGCTGAGTCTAATGAGGCATGAGCACAGCACCACCCTTCAGAAGGGACAGCCAGGGACAGTATGAGTGCTGCCTAAGACATCCCTTGTGCAACAGGCAGGAGCTGAACTGGAGTCAGCGAAGGGCACTGCCTACTCCCGTGGTATTGTCCCAAGGGCTAGAAAGGCTGACAGTCATGCTCTTGGTGAATCCTTTCTCAAACTTCTACAGCAGACATTATATATTTTTCCCTTGACAACAAACCAACATTGTCTTTCTTGTTTCCCTCTGCTGCAGGCATTTGAAAGTCAACCATTAACTAGCTTCTCAACCTCCCCTGCAGCCAGCACTAACCAATTCTTTTAGTGGTCATAAAGATAAAGACCAAATGGGTTGAAGAAACGGTTCAATGGTTAAGAGCACTTGCTCCCCTTGAAGAAGACCCAAGTTCAGTACCCAGTACCCTTATCAGGTGACTCACAACTACCTCTAACTCCAGTTCCAGGGGATCCTATACCTTTTTCTTACATCTGTACATACATGTACACACATGGCATGCACTTGTACAGACATCCACATATACATGAATTTTTAAAAAGATGCTTATGTGGTGTGAAAAACCAGAGGGAAACGTATTAGTCCACTGAAAAACACACATACAGTATCTGTACATGAGTGCATGTATGTATTTATTCATGTAATAAAACACAGTGCCAGACAGGAGAAACTTCCCTTTCAGTTGTTGGCCAAGAGACTCCCAAAATAACACAGGCAATTGCCAAAGCCTTTGATTGCCTCCCAGAACTTGAAGGTAAGACCCTATTTCTGAAGTGAGGACAAACTTCAGACATAGGACTTGGAACAGTGGAGCTGGAATTGACCTGGAAGCCTCCTCTCTAAAGACTAGCTCTCATGGTTTTGGAGGACACTATGCAAATTGCTAAGGGAGAACATCAATTGATAGTCCAACCCCAGCTTTAAAGCTTAATAAGTACAACAATGACCAGCACAGCAACTATCAGTGCAGTAGAGGCATTTTTAAAATTAATTTTTACTTTATGTGTATGAGTGTATTCCCTGCATGTATGTAAGCGCACCTGTGTCACACAATGCCTGTAGAAGTCAGAAGAGGGTGCTGATCCCCTGGAACTGGAGTTATGGATAGTTGTCAGCCACCATGTGGGTGCTGGGAATCAAAACCAAGTCCTCTGCAGGAGCAGCCAGTGCTCTTAACTGCTTGGCCATCTCTCCAGTCCCTGCAGTAGTACCACTTTTATCTGGGGGGTAATCAACAGCTATCTAATTGGACTTAAATCCCTCTCAATGGGCGGAAACTCATGTGTGGTACTGTAAACGTAGCCAAATACACATAGCTGGAGAGGTCATAGTGCCTAGAGAAAATCCCACATCTGCCACATCCCTATATAAATATAATTTCTTACTATATGCTAAATATGAATCTTTATATTTATAGACAAGTATGCCAGTCACCACTCATCAAAGAAGCTTCTTTTTGTAGCAGATAGAGACTACTGTAGAATGCAACAGCTGGTCACACACAGAGAATAAGTGTCTGTGAGATGCCCAGCCCTAAGTGACACATCTACAATGGAACCTCTACATCTAAGGCTTACGGGACATAGTGGAATAGGGGGTAGAGAGAATACAAATGCATTTCTCAACTCTCACCATGATGCTTCCTCAGGCAACAGAGGTGATGAACACAGAAGGCCACAAGTACCCAAAATGTACAGAATACGAGGCTGCAGAGTGTATGTCCCTGACAGGACTCATATTAATCCTTACCCACTCAGGGCTCCAGGACCATTGTGGAAAAGGGGGCAGGAAGAATGTAAGAGCCAGGGTTAGGGCATGACAATAAAAAAGAGTCCTCCAGGCTTCTGGGAACTTGCTCATATGAGCTTACAGCAATGCAAATTCAATCAGAAAAAACCCAGCACAGAGCTGGGGAAATGGGCAGACGCCCAAACCTTAGCTGAGAAATTATTGGCAGCCGAATACTGCTGGGTGGAGGAGAGTTGATCTTCTTTAACAGAGTGATGCTAGACAGGCTGACCAGGTGCCAGTGAATGAATTCACACTGAGAGGCATCTGGGTACACAAACTTGACTTGATAGGCCTTAACATATATGACAGAATGCATGAACTCCTTCCTATAGGTGGGCTATGAGGGGTGTAGATATGGGGAGGGGTCTAAATATGTTTAAGATGTATTATATGATATATACAAAAATTCGATAAAAGTATACATTGAGAAAAAGAACATAGAAGTGTTTTCTGTCTAGTTTACTGATTAAGTTAATGAGTACATAGGTTTACATCTATGTGAAAAGATAAAATAAAAGGAAAAAGACGTAAGCAGAAGTTAGCTGACTGTGTAGTAGGTACAAAATTACCAACATACATGGCATAGCTTTTTACTACATCACTTTTTTCTTGGGGCTAGAATGAAGACATGATATTTGGTAATTTTAGCCACCAATCTGTCTCCAGGACCCAAACTATGAAGACAAAAATTAGAAATTTGTTATGTGAGAAAACTTTACTTTTGACTCTCTAGCCCAGCTGTCCTGTAAGCAGCTGTAAGTAGCTATGTTTTGATGATAGCCAGAGCTACATAGTGAGCCTCTGTCTCAAAAATAAACCATACCAAACAAAACCAAAGTAGGATACTCGAATGCCCAATAAATGCATGTGACTGCCTATCTTAATTATAAAGAATATGTAGCTTAAAATCCCCTGTTCCAAGGACAGGCTTTGAGTTCAGCTTTGTTGACGTGAACTTGGGTAGCATGCATGAGGACCCAGATTTGATCCTTAGTACCATAAAAAAAAAAATTCTTAATGAAGCACCATAAAAAAGGCTATGATGAAAACAGTAGATAATCCAAAATGTCAGGGGATGGGAGGAACAATCATAACTGTCACACACTGTTGGTAGGAGTGTATTGGTATAAACATTTTGGAAAACTATTTCAAACTATCTACTGACGTGAAGCATATTCTCATTCAGATTCAGCAATCATACTTTAGAGAGACAGAGAGACGTCCATACGATTGTCAGTATGATTTATCTACAAGAAAGTTCACAGCAGCATCATTCTGAAAACAACCCAAATGTTCATTAGGAGCACTGTAAACCAATGCATAGCCAGAATGGAATACTATGTAGCACTGAGAACAAACAAACTAGACTACATATGATATCATTAACTCACAAATATGTTAACTGAGAGACCACAAACTAAATAGTAAATGCTATAAGATATGTATTCATGCAAAAGTAAAGCACAGTTAAAACCATATACACTACACTATTAGAAGCAACATGGTAGACTCAGGAGTAATAAGCAAAAGGAAGGTCAGAGGTGATGTCTGAGGTATTGTTGATGTCTGTTTCTTGACATAGGTACTGAGTTTGCAGTAATGTTTCCTTTCTTAATATTGCTTTAGCGAGGACTAGAGAGATGGCTCAGCAGACTAATGTGTACTTGCTGCCCTTCCAAAGGACCCAGATTTGGTTCCCAGCACCCACATGGAGACTAACAACTCTCTGTGACTCCGGTTCCAAGGGGAAGTCTGGCACCTTCTTCTGGCCTATGTTGGCATTCCATGATAAGGATGACATTACATATATGCAGGCAAAGTACTCATACACATAAAATTAAAAAAAAGACATAAAGTTTATTTCGTTGTACAGTTAAGATCTATAAAATAAAAAGTTAATCTAAAAATATTTATCAAAGGGCATTACTCCAAATAAAGATTTGGGTCAAATTTCTCATTGATTAGATGACTGAAATAATGTCATGTTCTCAAGCCATTTGCTATCAAGAAGTAAGACAATTTGTTAGGAATGCATCCATGTTTATTGGTGCATTATTTGCAAGATCAAGGAAATGGAACCAACCTAGGTGTCTATCAACAGATGAAGGGATAATGAAAATATAGCATAAACACACACACACATACACGCACACAGACACACACAAATTTTATTCAGCTGTAAGGAAAGGCCTCCATAGGAGACAGAGTTATTCTCTATTCAAAGGACCAAACAGTCAAAAGCTGCACTCCCTCCTAGAAAGTCCCTTCCTCTCCCCACTGAGATAGGCTCAGAACCATCTGTGCTAAACAGACTGGGTGGCTCAAAATCATCAGGCTCCCTAGGATAGGTGAGCCCTCTTCTTCTCAAAGTCTTTAAAAATAGCAGAGAATCTCTCTTCTGTGGGTAAGGCATAACTAAGGCCCTAGCCAAGAAGATGTTGGTCCCTTCCTACAGTCCTGTCAAAACCATTCATCACTGAGTTAATAAGGTTATAGCGTTCTTTCTTTCTTGAGGTCAGAGTTTTGTACAAAGCCTAAGTTTCCCTTTTTAAGCACTGTTATTTCCTGTCTTGTCTCCCTGGCAGACTCAGCACTAAAGATCAAGCCCAGGTGATACTTCTCAACAGAGTCTTCCTATTCTAGAATGCAATGTACCTTCCCCTGACTCCCCCATCCAAATTTACCTGGCAGACTCAGCACTAAAGATCAAGCCCAGGTGATACTTCTCAACAGAGCTTTTGTACAAAGCCTAAGTTTCCCTTTTTAAGCAGTGTTATTTCCTGTCTTGTATCCCCGGCAGACTCAGCACCAAAGATCAAGCCAAGGTGATATCTTCTCAACAGAGCCTTCCTATTCTAGAATGCAATGTACCGTCCCCTGACTCCCCCATCCAAATTTGCAAGGCACATTTTGATTCGCACACATCTGTCTCCTGAGGAATATAATTCTTCATTCTTGAATCAAGTGACAAGAAGGGTTCATGACATATAGCAGGTATTCAATAATCATCAATGACCAGCTGATGCTTTGGAAGACAGGAGGTATGAAAATGATAGCTTTCCCTACAACACAAATAACTGGAACTTGGCTTAAGAAAGGAAACGCAAGAGAAATGAAGCTGCCGGGCCCACCTGGAGGACAACTGAGGCATTGTCCTGGCCAGATCCCTGGCAGAAACACATATTCTTATTTTTTGGGGGGTCGAAGAATATAAAATGGTCCATAGGAGTATTAGATGAATAAGTCTAGAAATGTAATTAAAGTACATCACAAGTACCCTGGGTGATAAAATTATAATGTATTTGGGATTTGGTGAAATAAACAGATTTTAACAGCTCTTTCCACCAAAACAAAGGGGGGGGGCGGCTACTTTGTAATATCATGGATATGTTAATTGCCTCACATTGTAGTTACCTTTTTATATCTATATGCATTCTATGGTATCATATTGAATTCCCTGCATATGAACCAAGAAATTTAATTTTTAAAAGCTACCAATTGAATTGAGAAGAAACCTGAGTCTCTTCCAAACAATTTGTGAGAATTTTCCCTCTAAATGATCAGGCAGATAGAGAAAAAATCGAAGGAAGATTTGGTTTTAAATAAAAGAAAAAATCTAAATGTATAGAATATTCCTATTTTGAGCATCATAAATAATTGCTTTTTGGGATAATAAATAAAAAGCTGGGAAGTAAAAGGTCATTTTAGACAGAAGATTTGTTACAATTGATTTTTTTCTCATTTTATGCTTAGTCAACACTTTAGCCCATTGTTAAGGTATTTTAGAAGTTTTAACAGCTTAACTTCTGGTTTTACTCCGGGCAGGAGAAAAGCAGTCACGGCATGTTAGAGCTGACTAGGTTGTCTACCTGTCCCATGCTGCTTGGAGCTGGTCTGGTACCCAAAGCTTAGCTTTCCTGTTCTGTCAAACAAAGATTTTCAGAGAGCACCAACAACACAAGACAAGGTCATTTTGTGCCCATGATGGAGCAAGACAAAAACTAACCTACTTCATAATCACGCCTGAATCAAAGACATAACCACAAACATGTCCAGTCAGCTCCCTATCCTCGTTAAGAGGAGTGATAATGTCTATTTCTTTATCTTGAGCCCTGGTCTATTCTCCCCAAATTGATAATGTTTATTAAGGAATTTGCTCATAAACTCGTTCTGGCTTCCTGGCACTATCCCATCCAAAATCAAAATAAGGTTCCCTGACCTTAAACCCTCCCCCAAACACCTAATGGCAATTCTGTAAGCTCTTCTAATCTCTCTTATTAACATGGCTTGTAGTTTCCCATAAGCTTTATCTTTCCTATATCAATGAGCAATAGACCCAACTTATTCTACAATGGGTGTATTCTTTAGCTGAAAGGCATGAACAAGTCTTGAATGCCCTTATTCAGTCGAGAAGAAAGTGGATTGTCTAAGATGACAGAGTTTAAACTTACATATTAGACTCTTCGGGGGAAACTCTACAAAAGATATTATTATAATGTTTTATCACGTTTCTGTCCCACATCAGTTAAACAAAATAACTTAAAAGCCTCCAGAGGAAATGATGATGGAATAAATTATTTTCAAGAAACAAGAGAATGCATAGAACAATTGGGCTTTCGGTTTCCTTTTCTTACGTATGAGAAAACCAGCCACCCGCAAGGTGGAGCTCTGTATTATGGTGTAGTGGCCCACATGGAAGCAATATATTTCCCCTATCCATACTCATCACCATGATCTCTACCAGTTCTCTACACAAGGATTTCTTCATGGAGCTGTCACAATATTTTTCTTCCCACTAAGAATACCAGAGTGCTTTTTCTTCTCAACTTCTTCTTGTGTTGTATAATGTGACAGGTTATTAAATCAATTTCTCTTCTCCTCTTTAAATAACACACAGCATCAAGTACAGCAATCCTTCAGAATTAAAGATGACAACCTAGAAATGTTTGGATTCATTCTTCAGCTCTAACACACACACATACCCAACCCACACCACTCATGTTAACTCACACACATTGTAATTACTATATGGATTCATAGGGTTTCAGTTCATTAGAAGTTTATTATAATATGAGGCATCTTATATTATGATATTAATAATTAATATTTATTACTATTTTAAAAAGTTTTAGAAAAAGGAAAAATCAGTTAGGATCACGTAAGTGAGCTCAAATCATGTCAAACCACATATAAAGATTAAGCCTGGATTGTCAACTTGACTGGACTGAGACATGCATAGATTAGTAAAGCACAACTGGACATGTGCCCAGGAACATGTTCCAAGAAACATTTAGATCAATAGGTTAATCAATAGATTCATCGCTTGATAGATTCATAATATGGTGGCATTTGGGAAGGTAATAAAAGATAGAAGGCAGGCCTATCAGGGCAAAGTAGGACACTGGTGGTGAATCCTGGTGCCTGCATCTTGCCCTGGAATCTTCCTTTTTTCTCCTTCCTGGCCACCATGAAAAAGCTCCTCCATCACATACTCTCGTTGCCGTTACATTGTGCTTCACAACGGGGTCAGAGATAAGGAATCGAGTGACCAGGAGCTGAACCCTCTGAAGCCATGAGCCAAAGAAAACAATCTTTCCCTTAAGTTGTTCTTCCTTTGGGTATTTGGACACGGCAATTAAAGAGTAACTAAAAACAACACGTAATAATGCATTCTACGACTGGGGGGAAGCGTCTATTTGTTACACTAGAATTGGGTAATTCCTAAAGTTTAAAAAAGGAATATATTCCTTGTCAGAACACTTCTAAGAAAGATTTCCATCTGCATATAAGTATATTTAATAATATTGATGGGTAACTGCTATGCAATGGCTTGAGTCTGGCACTACAGTGTGATTAATTATCACAACTTAAAAATATATATTACTATCTCCATTTACAAATGATAAAAGGGAAGTAACTTATTTATACAAGATCTTACACCTAGTAAATAACAGCACTCAAATATAGGTCATACATGCCAGGGTGGCACTGTACCAGTATGGCATATTTTTCCAACATTAAAAGTATGTTCTCCATAGAGTTATTGATACAACTCCAGTCTGGAGATGACCTGCTTCTCACCCACAGTGTTTCTCTGTGTCAACCACCCTCTTCCTTCTTTCATTTAACATCGTACTAGGGTTTACAATGTACCACTTACCATTCTCTGATAATAGATTAGAACTTTATAGCTTACTCTCTATTCTCACTAGCACAAAGGCTGAGACCATGTTGTTCCTCACTGTATCTCCAGCTCTGAGAAAGTGCCTGGGATCTGACAGGAAGTCAGTAAAGGTTTTCTGAATGAAACAAAAATGAATCGCTTACTCATACACTCTCAGGACTGCTGGGGGAATCAGGGATCGCCCATGGGATGAAGTGCTTTGTGCCTCTAAATTGTTGTAAAAAAATGTGTTGGGATTATGAAATGTAGTTTTTTAAGTCTCAATATGGTAGATTTGTAGCAGTCAAGAAAAAGACAGATTATCAAAGAGATGGATGGCACCATATTTAGACTTGTGGTCCCCATAGCCATTGGCATAGCGATCCCTAGCAAGGAGTTGGGACTTGGCAAAGTAGGGACCAGCAGGGGAGGGCTTCTGGTGTGACCAAGGAAACTGAAATCAGAAGATTTTAGAGAGCAGGTGCCACCTACACTGACCATACACTCTTAGAGTGGCTATCAGGGAATCACTAAGTCTCAGTTCTTTGGCTGGCTGGATGATGGAAATTACAGTACTAGGCCTTGATGTACTGCTATGAGGAATTGATGAGGAAAAAAACTGTGAATGAACTATCCAGATGTAAATTATGTTTGTTTTTCTTATTCATTACTCTATCCAGTGGTGATAATATGTATGTGTACTTTCCTCAAACTGGTGTTCAAAACCAGAAGAGAGGGTGCAATTCATGTTCCCTTCCTGTTGTATGTCTTGAGGCTATGCATTTCCTAAGTTGGATATTCAGAGTAGAAAGTGTGTTTGTTCACAAATATACACTGCATCTTTCCAGGTTCCAAGAGAGCTCTCTAAATAGAAATAGATCTACCTACCTGTGCTTCAAGGTAATCATGTATCACATGATAAGAAGGTGGAGTTCTTAGATAACTAATGTTTCCAAGTATAATCCAGGCTTAATCATGTGGCAAAATGTTGACACTTGCCATTAAAATGAGGGTCTTTGTCCTTATCCTGGGACTGTCATGAATGGAAGTCTACATGTTAGTCCTAGCATGTTATATAGGAGGACACCTTCAGGCAGTTCAAAATGCTGGCCATTAGCTCATTAACTCATTAACTAGAAGGTCTAGACCTTCTAGTCTTCCCAAATGAAGTTCCAGGCATTGTAAAACAAATAAACCATACCAACTGTGCCCTATCTGACGTCCTCATAGAGAAGCAATGAGCTGATTCATGTTGCTTTATTTCAGGGTACTTATTACATAATGGTAGTAACTAGAGGAAACTGGATAAATGAAATATTCAGTAGATAAAGGCTAGAATAAGTTCCTCTACAACACATCTACCTTTCTCCTAAACTGGTTTTAAAGGGCCAACTCTGACCAAAGTGGAGGAAAAGGATGTCAGATCTTCCTTCGATACACAGTTCCAGACTGTGATCATTCAACAAGAACTGTGTATGCACTCAAGAAGAAAATATCTAGGACTAAATTCTCAGATGAGAGGATGCTCTGGAAAAATCAAACATTTAAAAGTAGGATCCAAGATAGAGAGTTGAAGATTTCTGAGCTCCAGTCAAGATAAAATATTTAATTAGCCTATAAACTGACCCCCAAGAACATCAGGGGTTTCCAGGAGACGAGACATGTTCTTGTCACTTCAAAGTCTGCCAAACAGTAGAGGCCTACATTAGCACAGAAGCAAAAACGGGAAGGGAGGTTATCAGTGTGGCCTCTCTGAGATTCC
The DNA here is from genome assembly GCF_000622305.1 of Nannospalax galili. Lineage (NCBI taxonomy): Eukaryota > Metazoa > Chordata > Mammalia > Rodentia > Spalacidae > Nannospalax > Nannospalax galili. The sequence continues at coordinate 739,308 of NW_008360318.1, read as the reverse complement.
GAGCTTACAGATTAGAGAACAGGAACGAGTGGAATGAACTCACTCCATGGCTATTCATCTTCAAAATGCAGAGAGTGGAAGGGATAAGGAGAGATAGATAATTCCCCAGCAGGGAGCCCAAACAGATCAATCAAGTGGTTAGCCAAACATGTGGTAGGAACTTTCAGACCTGCTAAAATTTCTTATTGAAAGGTCTTTTATACAAACAGCAGGACCAAGAATACTTGGGCTGGGCAGCAGACCAAAAACTTGTCTCTGTCATTAAACATACCTGGATTGTGGGCATTACATGATAAATATTTCCATACACCGAATGCTAAGTGATGTGTTGAGCATATTAGTTTTGCATGCATTATATCCATTAAACAGAATAGCATTTAATATTTATCAAGTGTTTAGTATACACCAAGTACTATGTTAAGCAATTCTTAAGCACCATATCTTTCCATCCTCAAAATAAACCTCATTATTTCTTTCATTGTATAGACGACAAAATGCAGGTGCAGAGAAATGGAGGACTCTGCATAAGGCCATACAGATAACGGAAGCAGTCGGATTTTCAGACTCTGTATTTCCAACCCCTCATTATTCTGCCTGCCAGACAGTCAATTTTCACAGCCCTTTAGAGATGCGGTAGTACAAGAAGCTCAGACATAATAAGGGCTGTTCCCATGGTCACACAGTGAACTGTGGTGAACCTCTGCCTCATTCTATGCTACCCTCAGACCAGGCAAGGCAGCTGTGAGAACACCCTTAGTTGTCTGGAAAGAGGATTTCAGGTCAAACTGAAGTCCGGCAGTCCATGCCACAAATAGTTTTGCTGACTTCTGAGGCAGACCTGCTCAGAGTTTATAGCTCTTCTGGTATACTTTTTCTGAGGACTCAGTGCTTTTTAGGAACAGAACTATATTTACCCACCTGCTTTTAAACCCAAAATCTCATACAGGATCCCAATATGCTTGATAGTTTAATGTGATACTTTATTAATGTAACTTGGAATTTCTTGTACTATAATACCTCAGTTGAAACATAATTTGAAATTCAGTGTTTTCAAATGTGGTGCTACATAAGTACATGTGTTGGTTAGCTGATTTTGACAAGGGGCTAACAATATACAGTGGAGAAAGAATGGTAAATATATTTGTCAACAAATGATGTTGGGGAAACTGGACATTTGAAGGTGGAATGAAATTAGGTCCTTATTTTACACCGTAACAAAAATAAACTCACAATACATTAAAGACTTAAACATAAGACCAGAAACTAAAGTTTCTAGAATAACAGCAGAAAAGCTTCTTGACAGTAACCTTGCTAGGGATCTGCTTTGGTTGTAATGTTAATAGCACTGGCAATCAAGGTAAAGCAAACAGCAGGATTATTTCAAACTAAAAAGCTTTTTTCCTTTTTTTATTGAATTTTTGTGGATTTTATACAATCATCTTATCTGCAACCCCCTTACTACCCCCACTTAATTTCATGTGCTCTGCTATATATATATATATATATAGAGAGAGAGAGAGAGAGAGAGAGAGAGAGACCTATAGAGTCAAATTTGTGTCCCCCACATGTCAAACTAGAAAGCTTTTATATAGCAAAGAAAACAGTACAGTGAAAAGATGACCTACAGAATGGAAGCAAATATTTGCATGACATTTATCCTAAAGAAATTAATTTCTAAAATACATTAGAAATTCCTAAACCTTGTAGCAAAACAAATAATTTGATTAAAAAATAAGCAATGTGCCTGAATTGACATTTTTCCAAAGATGATATAAAAATGGCCAATGGACATATGAAAAGGAATTTAATATCACTAATCATGAGGAGATGCAACTCAAAGATGAAGTGAGACATCTCATCACACCTGTCAGGATGACTATTATGAAAAAAATCATAATAACTGCTGATAAGTTGTGGAGGAACATGCACACTACTCTTGGGTCTGGAGAATGCTGCAACCACTATGGAAAAGAATATGGAATTTCAGCTGGATGTAGCGATGCACGCTTTTAATCCCAGCACTCAGAAGGCAGAGGCAGGCTCTCTAGGAGATCTAGGTGAGCCTGGTCTCCATACAGAGTTCCAGACCTGCTGGAGCTACAGGAAAATCCTGTCTCAAAACAAACAAAACAAACAAACAAACAAAAATAATGTGGGGCTTAAAAAAATAGAATAACTATATGATCCAGAAGCCCCACTTCTGGCTATAATTTCAAAAGAACTGAGCTCAAGATGTAGAAGGAGGCTCTGCAATCCTGTGTTCACTCTGCATACTCAACTCTCAAGACATGGAAACATCTATGTATCCGTTCGCAAACAAACGAGTAAAAAGTGTACTATAAACACAACAAAGTATCAGCGACCCCTGACGGCTTATTGTTACACCCATAGATTAATGCATCCCTCAACTCTCGCCAGAGAAACTTCCTCATGCAGCAGATGGCGATTAACACAGAGACCTATGATTGGCCAACGTGCAGAGAATGAGAGGCTGCAGAGTGCTTATCTCTGACTAAGACATCTATATCAAACTCCTGTCTCCCAAGGCTCAGGGATCATTGTGGAAATGAGAGCAGAAAGATTGCAAGTGCCAGGGATGGTGGATGACCACAAGGAAACAGTTTTCCAAATAGCTGGGAAGTTATGTTACACATATGAATACTCAGAAATGGTGACAGCATGAGCAAGTCCCACGTAAGCTCAAGCCAGACAAAATTCCAGAATAGAAGTGGAGAACTGGGTAAGAAACTCCAACCCTAGATGGGGAACTACTGGAAACCAATAGGTGCTGGGAAGGGGACAGTCCATCTCTTTTAAGGGCATGATTCCTGATAGATTGACCAGGCTTCAGTGGATGGACCCACACAGAAGGATGTTTAGGGACACAAATTTGACTCAATAGACCTTTAGAGGTCTGAATTTATTTGATCAATAAATCATTATTAATATAACATTATTGACAAATCACCATTATCATAAATTTAAAGACAAAACAGATTAAAGTTGCAAAGGTAAGATTGGCTTTTTACAGAAATGATTTTACTCTCAATGTAATTAACAATCATTATTAATGTAACATTAATAACCATTTTCATTTATTTAAAAATGCAGCAGACTGAAATTACAAAGGAAAGTTTGATTTTTTAAAATCTGAACATTAGTGCTTGTTGCAGTATTTTTTACAGTAGCTTAGAGATAAAGCCAAGCTGAGTGTCAGAGGGAAAGGAAAAATGAATATATGGTTATACTCTTTTTAAATTTTTTTGAGAAATTTCATACATGAGTACACTGTATTTACATCATTTTTATCTCTCCATTTCCCCCTCTAACTACTTTGGTATTCACCCACTTCTGCCTCTCAAATCATAGCCTCTTCTTTTAAAATTGTTGTTATATATATATATATATGCACATGTACATACTTATATATACATATATAGTATATGTAATATGCCCATGTACAAAACCTATTGTGTCCAATTAGTGCAGCCCACAAGTACAAGTGTTTATGGTTGACCACTTAGGATTGGGGGCTTGTCCCCATAGAAACTGGTTCTTCCTCCCTCAGCAGCCATTGGCTACTTACAGCTCTTCATCTAGGACAGTCTGTCATACTCCCTTCACTGACTGCTTATGAACTTATGAAAGTTTTCTCCATCTCTTTTCACATGTTCACTGGTGTGGTGTTTGCAAGTCTTGTGCAGGCACACACTGTCGAGAGTTCATGGGCTGTAACATTCCTGTCATGCCCAGAAGACAGTATCTCGCCATAGCTGACCCAGTCTTCAGGCTCTTACAGTCTTTCTTCCCCATCTTTGGTGATATTCCCTGAGTCTTAGGTGTAAGGTTTATGTTACAGATATCCCAGTGGGGCAGGGTTCACCATACTCATTTATTCTCTGCATTTTGACCAGTTGTGGACCTCTGGAGGAACTTGTCTTCATTTTTCTGGCAGGCAACCAAGAACAATGGCAGTAGACTATGTTGATTTTGGAGTCTCTTGGACCTCCCATTAACTGAGTATTATTCAGCCATGAAGAAGGGAACCATTTCATTTGCAGCAAAATGAATGTAACATGAAATTACAAAGAAAAGTTTCAGGAGAGGCACTGAAAACACAACTTTTGAGATCTTGAGGTGATTCAAGTTAGAGATAACAGACTATAAATCGCAGGTGTTCCTTAAGTCCTCTCCTCACCGTGTAATTCCATTTTTCAAATGATCAGCACAATTACACAATTACATCCAGGCACAATGTGGAAACCCTTGAGGGACTAGTGTTCATTGTGAATGATGGGGAGGTCTGGTGAGATGACTCAGCAGTTAAGAGCGCTTGTTGCTCTTCCAATGTACCCAAGTTCCATTCCCAGCACCTACGTTAGGAATCTCAAAACCACCTACAACTACAGTTCCAGGGGAACCAATGCCCTCTTTTGGCCTCTGCAGGCACTGGTATACACAGTGTGCACACACACATACACATACACACACATATACACACAAATATAAAACAAAAATAATAAATAAATGATAAATAAATAATAAATAAATAAAATTATCCTTAGGATAATTTTAAACCTGTTTCTTAGGAACCAACATTCCCATTTCCATGTGAAGGGGTAAATCAAGTGAGTTCTGGGCTGAGCTCTTGCTCTCCCAAGTAAGAGCAGCATGTCCTTGAAAGTCCACACTCAACAGTCACAACTGCTTTGTGCACAGATAGCATACCAATACTTAAGCAAAACACTTCTAACAAGAGTGAACTCTTTTATCAAGCCATATACCGCTGAAATTCCAAGCATCTTTGAAAGTGATACAGAGAAACGAGAAATGGTACCCATCTAGCCACTGAATTTCAAGCATAATGCCATGCCCTAGGGTGGACAGTGGGGTGCAAAATCAGTGACATGGTCACAGCTTTGGTGTCACAGACATTACTCTGGGTTGACCTCTACCCTCCTGCCTGCAGACAAGGAATTATTTTGTTTCAGTTTTCAAGAGATGTTGGAGGGCGAACAGCATACATTTGCTGCTGATACATTATCTTTAGGATATAGAGGAACATGGGCTCCCAACATAGAATTTAACTCAAATACTATTTCCCCATCACTTTAACCCATGTATCCCATCTTGTGTGAGTCTGATGATGTCATATATCAAGACATTAACAATTTTTTAGATTGTAACTACTAAAAAGCGAATGAGTCACATACTCTACATCTTGGTAATATTTCTTTCCTATGTCCAAGTGCATCATTGACAGATTGAACACTATGGATCTGTCAGTCTCTTGTCACAGGAACATGACCTTGGCCAACAGAGAGGAGAAATTTCATTTTGTTTCCTGTTGTTTGTTCTTATTCAAACTTCAGGGTAAGTGTTCTAATATCACTAAAACAACTTCCTTTTTTTTAAAAAAAAAAAGGGGGGCATTATTCTTACTAAGGATGTGTTAAGGGGGAGGTGGAAAGCAACATCAAAGTTTTCCCAAGTGGGAATTCACGCAGAGCCACAGTGGAAACTTTGTGAACAACTGAAGAAAACTGTCATTTTTTTTATCATCTGTCATGCTAGGCGTTAGCCACCCAAACGCTGCAAGTCAACAAAGTGTGAACAGAAAATCTTTTAAGAAAGGAGCTTGTCTGTGATATCCAGGGGGATACTTTAAATGACTTAATTTTCATTCTTCAGCTCTTGTCTGTGCCCATAACTGAGAGGTTAAATGTTTCTCAGAAGTCGAGCCAGGAGTACATTCCCAGTGCACAGGCCTCCAAGGCCCACTTGGGAAGGACACCTGTGTGATGTCAGCTGGCTGGTGGGCAGAAGTCCAAAGACACATTCTGTTAACTAACTACAGTTGCCTGGTTGTCAAAAGACTAACGGATTCAGCTTGCCAGATTTTCTAGCTACTTGAAGTACAGAGGTTTATGAAATACCTTCTAGTCTTTTTAAATATTGGCAACCAATACTAAACTTATTTGAACACAGCCAAAAATAGACAGAACATGTTTGCAAGGTGAGGGGAAGCACTGGTACCTGTTTCAAGTTTGCAGCCTCTAGGAAAGTGAGGAGAAAGCAGGCTTTAGAAACAGCTGGGTTCCAGCTTTGCTCTTTCTAATTTGTGTGGCTTTGGGTACCTTCACAAGTTTGCCCATGCCTCAGTTCTCTTACCTGGCTGGTAAAGTCTTGTTGTGCCATTCTTTCCTTTGAATTAATCCATTCTCTCCTGAGAAGAGGAGGATGGTTTATAAGACTCCGGATGTTCAGAAAGTCATAGGTTCATAAGACCCATCCCCGAGGCTATAAAAGCATCAAAGAGGCAACTGCTGGAAGTGGGTGCAAGTTGCTCACCAAGTTCCAAGGATGTGGCTTTTCTGACTCATCACCACAGTGGGGTGGGTTTTTGGCATACATCTGACTTTGAGGCCCCCATGTTCCTGTAAGCAACTCCAGTGACCTCATTAGTTCACTGAGGTAGATAGGGGGACCATTGTTTGTTAGTATACTGTCAGGTCCTTGTCTGAGATGAACAGATGTTTGTTCATAGCTCTCCAAGGAAAGTCACACAGCAAGCCCATAGCATAGAGTACTTCTGATTAGAAAGAGCATGCATGTTCACAGACACCCCCATAGATAGGTAGGTAGATAGATAGATAGATAGATAGATAGATAGATAGATAGATAGATGAGAAAATGAAATAATGGAATGGATATATGGTGATAATTGATGAATTACCTATAGAGATTACAGATGATGATAGATAGATAGATGATAGTAGATAGATAGATAGATGATAGGTAGATAGATAGATGATAGATAGATGATAAATGATTAGATAGATGATAGATAGATATAGATAGATAGATAGATGATAGATAGATGACAGATAGATAGATGATAGATAGATGATAAATGATTAGATAGATTAGATAGATAGATAGATAGATAGATGATAGGTAGATAGATAGACGATAGATAGATGATAAATGATTAGATAGATTAGATAGATAGATAGATAGATAGATGATAGATAGATGATAATCTGTATGTATACATATATAATGTAGTAACACCTGTAGATGGCTATTTTAGGCATATATGACCATAATATTCATATTTCCTAATCCATTTTCATAAAATTTTTAGACTTGGAAAGCAAAAAAATCTTGGATGTCTCCAATAAAAGTAAAGCCACTATTTTAAGGACTAGGGAGGTGGCTCAGTGAGTCTAATGTTTGCTGCACAAACATGAGGACCTGAGTTTGGATCCCCAGCACCCACATGAGAAGGCAAGCATGATAGTGTATGACTGTAATCTCCACACTTGAAATCCCAGTGCTGGGAGGTGGAGGCAGGAGAATACTGGGAATCTTGAGACTCATTGGCCAGCCAGTTTAGTCAGTTAGTGAGATCTGGGTTTAGTAAGAGATCCTGTCTCATAAAGTGAAGTGCACCTGGAAGGCAGAGGCAGGTGGATCTCTGTGAGTTCAAGGTCACAGCCTAGTGGTCTACATAGTGAGTTCCAGGACAGCTGGGGCTACAGGGAGACCCTGTCTCAAAAAAATCTCCCCTCAAAGAAAATGTCTTGCAGACATAGCCACAGGCCAGTCCAATGGAGGCGATGTCTCATTTGAGGTCCCCTCTTCCCAAGTGTGTCCAATTAACAATTGAGGCTACCTAACACAGAGAGTAATTGAGAAGACACACACTGTTTAACTCTCTCCCACACACACACACACACACACACACACACACACACACACACACACGCACACACACACAAGGGTCATGGCTCAATACTATCCTAAGCATGAAAGGAAGAGGCTCCGGGAGTTCACCCCTGATCCCACTATCCAAAAACAAATTGTTAAAAAAGTTCACAACCCACTTCTCAGGGACACACATGGACACATATGCTCCCTTCCATGCTGTTGACAGCTAGATCATATGGTGACCAAACCCTTCATCTGGATGTTGGAGTAGAGAAGGAGAAAAGGAAATGGGAAATTGAGGAACAGAGGCAGGAGAGAATGATAGGAAACATGGGGATTTGGGAAGGAAAAGGGAGTCCCTCAGCCATGGGTCTGATTGAGATCTCTCACTAGCCGAGAATCAAGAATTCCAGCACCATTAACATTTTCTGTGAAGGCTGCCAGTACGGACGACATCCTTTTCATATATAGATATTTTATGTTGAAATAGCAATGACCCAGGCTTAGGGCCTGAATAGTATATGAACTCATCCCTCTCCCAGACATCTTGGACTCTCTCAATCAAGACTGTTTACTTTGCTCACAGTGAGAATATCCAAACTTCTCTGCAGCCCTATGATCTAGAGTTTTACCATATCAATCATAACCCTGTCAGGTGCCCCTTTGATCTCATTTAGTTCCTCAGTGACCCTTTGAAAACAATAGCTTCAAAACCCACCCAAATGGTATATGCAGGTAACTGTAAAGACAATGAAGTGAAGCTCTTCTTCTAGAAACACACACAAGCTCTTGGGTATGCCTACTTTGTTTCTAACCACCTCTTCCCTCTTAACCCTTATGCTTATTCCTTTTAAAAAGTTCCAACTGTGCTTTACAGTGGTTTGTCCTGAAATTATTTTCTTAATTGAAGCCAAGAATCCTGGGTCTGCCTAAGTAGAGGCCTCTGAAAAGAACTCGGGCTGCTGAGGGACCAGTGTGGAGCTGTCTCTCCATCTCTGCTTCTGCTGAGTAATAGAAGACTGGTTGATGTTGCAACGTCATTCCATAATAACGTAGGTTAGACTCCTTAAGCTCATATGCCCAGCACACATTCAGAGATAAGATTTAAATCAAGAGCTAATTCAAGCTCTCTTTCTAAAGTCCGTCTAAGCTTCCAACCTCTGTCTTTAAGACAGAGTGAGTACTGCTCAACACGGACATATCCACAGTGTGTATTGAGCACCACAAGGAAAGCATTATGGTTGATTTCAACATCTGATACCTTTTCACAAGGTTGTTATGGGAAGCAAATGAAATATGTAAATGGAGCTTGTGAATATAAAGGGCTATATGGATATATTACCATCATAAATAGTAACCTTAGAGTTCACTAATGGTGTGCTAAATATAATCATGCTAATTACTGTTAACAATTATTGCCAGCAATTTATCAAAGCCCATGATTCAGTGAAACATGTTTTCACATGGAATTGATCCAAGGGTGATTAGTCCTCAGAATTGCTCAAAGCATCCTATGAAAGAACTCAGTAATTATGTATTAAAACGGGATTAACAGTGATTGGAGCAACATCTTCCAAGTCTACAGTGCAACTTGGGCTTCTCCATGATGTTGAGTTCTCTGCTATTCTTAGGATCTGGGCCAGGGGTCACATAATTATGAGCTTAGCTGTGCTCCGTGGAGAATGTCCATCCCTGCCTAGGAAGGCATGTGTATGAATGAAAAGGAGAGCCTTAGGTCACAGTGTCTTTGCCTTTCAGTTCTCTGAGAAGCTTTCCTTATCACACTTGGTTACAACGTTTAGTTCCAGGAGTCAATGAATACATCACCGGTCACCAGAAGACAGGAAGAAGTTATTTCCACAGTTCTTTGGCAGTGTAAAAGCAGCAAAGTCATATTACACTTAACCATACACTGTCATCTGGTGTATGGCCAACAGAAGGTACCGGAGAAATTCTAATAATGGGTATGCCTCAAAATTAAGGAAACTATGCATGGTCTGAAACTCTGTTTGGAATGATTTCCAAGTTGTAACTTTTTTCCTCTCTCCTTTCTGTCAGTAAAATATATGGCCACTATGAAAGATTTATTAAAGTTTTCACCTGAGAAAACATTTCTGGAAGAAAAACAGCATTGCTTCTGAATTCTGCATCCTTAGACATATATGTTAAACCCTGATGATGTGTAAAAATCAACAATGTATTTTACATTTCAGAACAATTGACCTTCAGTATTTCAAAGTCAGGGTAACACACTGTCATTGACCCTTAATACTATGAACAGTACAGGTCAGATGGTAGATCTGAGTCTAAACATCAGGCATATAATTTTTAAAAACATATTTTATTATTTTTATTTTTTTGTTCATGAGTGTATTGTCTGCATGTGTGTAAGTGCACCTGTGTCATGCAATGCCCACGGAGGTCAGAAGAGGGGGTTGGATCCCCTAGAACTGGAATTACAAATGGTTCCTAGCCACCATGTGGGTTCTGGGAATTGAACCTGGGTCTTCTGCAAGAACAATCACTGCTCTTAACCTCTGAGTCATCTCTCCAGCCCCAGGCATACACTTTTATGATCCACTATAGAGGTCCAATGTTCTCTTTCCTTGCTAACAGGCCAATCGAAAGAGTAAATGTGTGCCCTTTGTCTGGCAAGCCCAACTGAAGGTAGTTGTAATGATTATAGCAGTAACCTGAGTTGTTTGTCCTGGCATGACAGAGCCTGTTCTCTGTTGGAATTCCATTTAAAACATACACACACACAGAGTTCAGCAGTCATGAAAAAGAAATGCTCAATTTTAATTTCATTTCTCATATCCAAATTTAAGCTGCTTCTCCTCCCCACCAAGAATGCCCTTGGATCACACTGGATCCAGGTCAGCTGGGGCTACAGGCTATTTAAGTTTACAAACGGATTTAAACAAATCAATTAAAATTAAGTAATTCAGAAGTTAGCTCTTAGTTACACTAGCCTCTGTCCAAGTGCTCAACTACCACACATTGGACAGAGCAGATTTACAACATTTCCATCCTCGCAGCGAATTCTGCTAGCAGGCAGGCACATTAGCCTGTGAACTACATGCCACTAGATAGCTATGAATGTGACCCAACACATTGGTAGACCACAACATCATGCAGCAATGTCAGAAGGCTGAGTACCCTTGATAGAACCTTCCTTTTGCCAAACTTTAAAGTTCTCATTGAAAGGTGAGTTCACCCTACTTTCCTGATTCTAACCCTGATATTCAACAGCTTCCCCATTATGCAAATAAGTTCACCCTTCAGAGACCCATAAGGAAGATACTAAGGAACTAAGACAGCTAGCTGGAACACTTGAATAGAAGAGGCCTTTCTCTCATTTCTGTGATCCTATAAGAGAGAAATCTCTCTAGCTACCTCGACCTTCTCTAGGAGGTAGACACAGAGAAATCTGCCCTTAAATAAATCTAGTTACTGTGCACTGCTCCTGCCTGCTAGCTTTCTCTAAATGTGAAGAAGAAAAAAGTAATATTTACTTAGAACAGCTCCTAAATGCAACATACAGTTTTTGATGCATTAATAAGCAACATCAGTAACAAAAGAGCCAGCTGCAACACTCAACCTTCAGTATTTCCACACAGACAACCAATACTGCGCCAGTTCCCGCTGTATGTATAAAATAGCAAAAAACAAAAACCACACACACAAAAACTCAGGTTCTGGAAATGCCTGGGTTTAAATATTGGATTTTCTACTTACAAGCAGAATAGTATTGAGCAAATCCTTAACCATTTTGTATCTCAGCTTCCTCACATAAGAATTAGAGAGTTATTGTGAAGGCTACATTAGTTACTTTATACACAGCACTTAATACGTGTCCAATAAAACCTAACTAACCTTGTTCAAGTTTCACTCAAAAGCATAAATATCAGCAGGGAACACCTTTAATCTCAGTACTTGGGAGGCAGAGGCAGGTGTAATTCTGTGAGATTGAGGTTAGCCTGGTTTACATAGTGAGTTCCAAGCCAGATGGGCTACAAGGAGCCCCTGTCTCAACAAACAAACTACAAACCATAAGTATCGCATGATGTGTCCCCTTCAAGGCAGTCATCTCTGGCCTTCCCCAGGTGTTGTCATGTCTACATGAGCGTTTGTCAGCAAAGCTTCTGACCAAGCCAGCTAGGAGAAGCAAAGAATCCCACACTTTTCCCTCCAGCTTCTCTTCATTGGGTTGCTGTAGGCTGGAGTCTAAGTGGAAAAAAAGAGCAAATCCTTCCCCAAATAAACGATAAAATACCAAGTCATCTCTTAACAAGCTGGGGACCACTGCTCTATGAAGAGTGAGTCACAGCACCATTCCATTCACACCCATGATCTGTGATGTCCTAGCTCAGCAAGGAGTGTGTGTTAAGACACATTCTGAGTGGCTAGTCCACACATGAGTTTTTCAGCATGTCACCACCTTCTAAAGCCACTTAATGCACTATGAGCATCTAGGCCCTCAGCTCTTATCTCCTCTACTTCTGTCTGCCACACCAGCTCATCTCTTCACTGCTAAATCTACTCGTGATTTTTCATAAGCAGGTTCATTTTTCTCCAGTTCCCAACCAACCCAGACTGAGGTTACACATTCAATACATCCCCATCAACCCCATGACACTTGAAAGGAGTGGTGGTTCCTGAACACACTATGGGCGTATTCCCACATGGCTCTCTCAGACCTCTGATTCTGAGGTCCACAGCACTCCTCAGAACTTGTGCTTTCCCCACAGACCTGCGATCAGCTCCTGGGTGGGCTCTTCTCCCACCATCAGGCTCAATGTTCCTTCAGTGGACGGCTCCAATCTTAGATAAAAGCCCTCATTCTAACCAATCTTGCCAGACCCCAGCTCAGCCCCCAACTACAGGCCACAGCCCAGGGATTTCACGGGACCTGCTTGCTCATCCCAGTCTTCCTAATCCCCTCTCTCAATGTACAAAAACTCTCATACACTGTACTAATTCCAATAGTCACTTCCCTCCTCAGAACTACCATTCCCAGAAGTCTAATTATTCATAAGTCTAATCTGAATTCTGCCTTGGTTCTGGAACTTTTTACAGCATCCCAACCCAGCCTGGGTTCTGGGTCAAGGTCTTTCTGACCTGGTACCTTTGTCAACAACTGGATGTGAGACAGAGTATCTTACAATTATTTTTTAGTAACTAACAAAAACACCCAGAAAATTTCAGACTCATGAATTGTCAAGACATCACAGTATTAAAACAGCCATATCAGAACATCATGATGAGATAAACAGAAACACAATTCCATTTATTTTTTAGAACTTTCTATCTTTTCAAAATAAACTAGCTCAAGACAGAAAATGTCAAAAAAGAAAACTGAACCGGTCATCCAGCCAGGTTTCCGTCTGTCTCCTTGGACAAGCCTACCTCGAACCACTGCCCGTGGGACTGCATCTTGAGGATGACACAGGGGTCTGGCTTGGAAAGAGCGTCTCTGTCAGAAATGCTTTTGCATGCCACACGCAGCTCGACTTTGGTCAGGCAGGGGCTGTTAAAGATTCCCAGCGTGTTGGCAGCTGACTCATAAATGTTGCTCATCTTCTTCATTCTGTGTTAGGAAATAAAAAGAAATGAAAAAAAAGGAAAAAGAAAAAGACGTGCCTGTCACTGCGATATTCGTTAAAGGAGGAAGCCTCCCTCCCAATCGCTATTCAGGAAATTGTTCAATACACGGTTTTGAATGTTTGAAAGTATTTATTATCTCACTTTCTAACAGACTGGCACTGTTTCTGTGAAACAAGTAACAAATAAACAACCCCCTCCCCGCAAAAAACCCTCCAAAACAGATGCTGGTACACTTGGCTAAGAACACTGTTTTCCTGTATGATTTGCATAGTAAAATTTTTAGTCTGTGAAATAAAATTAATGAATTAGTGTAATAGACTAAAAAACATCCAGTTCTATATTAAGCACACTACATACGAATTTTTAAATATTGTGAGCTAATCAATTTAATCACATCCCAATTCATCTTTTATAATTTTTGTGTGATATATGGTGTGTGCATGTGGGACTCTGGAAATGTGTAGCATGGAGTATGTGAGGTCAGAGGACGATTTTATGGAGTTGGTTCTATACTTCCAGGAAAGTCTTGGAACCGACCAGGCATGCACAGCAAGTACCTTTACCTGCTGAGGCATCTTGCTGGCCCCTCAAATTTTTTGAACTCCCTAAAAATCCAACTCTCCTCCCGTGTATTGGAACAAAGAATTTATTGACCTATCTGTGAAAGTCATCCAAGTTTCCCACCCCTAAACTCTGGCTCACTTTCCAAGATGCCCTCAGCAAGCCAGCCCCAAGGCAGCTGCAGCAAATTATTTCCTTCCTCAAATGCCCCCTTTCCTTCTAGTCCCACCTGTCACATCAGGACTCAGAATCAGAAGGAGGATCAATGAGTGGGAAGCCTCTCATTCTGAACTCAGGGAAACAGCAGGTGTCCACCAGCCTGACCAAACACCTTTTACAGTAAAGCTTCGCATTGTTCAGTCAGGGCCACTGATGCTCTCCACCTCCTCTGAAGAGGACAGGCTTATGAAGACTCTGGAAGAGTCTCTCAAGAATGAAACTCTCATAGAATGCTATGTCCTTGTAGATTCAGTAGGAAAAACAGCAATGGCTTCCTGAACCTTACTTGGAATTGGTGCCTCACAGCGAAATCTCTTCTGTGAAATGAAGACAGTTCTTCCCTATCTCCTTCCTTTCCTCCACAGTATTTAGTTTGTCCTTATTTCTTATCAGTTCAAATAAGCACACCATGCCACCTTCTTCAAGGGATGATGGCTGTGCCTCAGGTTCTCACACAGACACATGTACAGAGACACACATACATAGAGAGACACGCCAGGACGGTTTTTCTGATGCACAGGCATGTACATTCATTTACTTACTATCTGCGGTTGCTCTTACTTCAGTGGCTGAACTGAGCAGTTGAAACAGAGCCTGCAGGGCCAAGAGGGCCTGAAATATTTACTGTGTAGTCAGAAAATATTTGCCAAGCCCAGCTCTAAAAAGTCAGGTAAGGTGAATTTGCGATTGAGGGAAATTGCAATTCTGTTTTAAAAGTGTTGGAATTAGTCTGAGGATGAAGGCAGCTCTGTCTTCTACCAAACTGAATGCTAATAGGGACTTGGGGACATTTGTTTGTACGTATTAGAAAATTCAAGCTCAGAGCAGATTGGCTGCTTGCCCGTGTCACATAATTATTCTAATGGCAGAGCTGGAACTGCAAGCCAGCACCCTACCTCCCAGCCCAGTTCTATTTACAACATGTAAAACCTTCAACTACACAAACACTCAAACCTACCAAGGAACAATGGATTCAACAAACATCCTTAATTTACATCAACCTCCACACAGTCATATTTCCTATTTTGAAACAAATGTTACTCTAATATAGAAAGCAAGCAGATTGTAAATCCACCGCTTAATAAATTATTGTCCCTGTATTTTTAAAAGTTGTGGGCAACACGAGAGACAAAGCACGGCTGCAACGAAATCCATTACAAAGCAAAGGGAGGGGAAGAAAGAATCGGCTCGGATGGAGAGGGCTTGTGAATGGCACGTTGGGAAGCATGTTTGGGACTCTGTTTGGCATCTTTTTAAGAAGAACTGTTTATCTTTCCAACAGTATTTTCCTGAACTCTGACTCCCCAATGCACTGATGGGTTCCTTGAATCCACAGTGCTCTCCTGCCATTCTGATGGCTCTCTGTCTCTAGGATCCAGCCTTATCTGGTCTAACTATCCCTTTACAGGTACACGACCACACCAATCTCCTTCCAGATGCACAGCCTCCATAAAGAGGAAACAAACATTCTCCAGAGAGTAGGGTATCTTCCCTAATGCCAGTCTTAATTGTGAGGTATAATGCAAAATGCTTTATCAAACAGAAAAGTAGTTGTAGGTTTGAATCCTTAAACCCTAGCTCCTCTCTTCACATGAACACTAAAAAAGACTTCTAACCCGCAGGATGGTAACACCCAGCATGAAGAGTTTCTGTAAAGAGTATATAAAATAATGTCTGTAAGCACTTTGTACACTATTGGGTCCATAGCAAATGCTTGTAAAGTGGTTGCTATTATTCATCTGAACTGGATTTTCTCAGGAGAAAAATCATTTATCTCCTACAATCAGCAAGAAATATCTTAGATTTCTCACTACTACTTTAAGAGTTCCGCCCATTCCTTTAAAGACCTTCTGCCTTTGATGTCTATAACATCTGGTTGGACCTCCCTCTTATACCACATGGCCACTTCTCAAATCATCAGTTTACCTGAGGAGCCATATGCATGAGCTACTATTTCTCACAGGTTCACAAAGCAGATACTAAAACAATGGTGCCTGTTCTCCTGACACTGTGAGGCTGAGTTTTTTACTTCCAAGGACCTGTCATTTATTCTTTTATCAGTGTTCTTTCCAAAGCTGTGCTTGGCTCCTGGGAATCACATATTTCACAGAAGCCACATCTGGGTCCATATGTCAAATGGTCATGTGACGTGTGTGATTCACAAGTGATCTGATGGAAACTGCTGGAATCCCACAGTACAGATGGCTCCACAGTCTCATTTGCCCTCAGTTACCTGTTTTCAGCTTACAACACTTTTTTCACATGTATCTTGTTAAGTGGGCATCAGATGATGACATGTAGTTTTAGCTATCCTACCTCCACAAATAGATTACTGCTAAGACATCGCTGATTGAATGTAATACAGTCAGGCAGACAAGAAACCACCATGTCAAAGAGACAAGAAGTCTGCTCCCAGTATGAGCCGGCCACCTCATCTGCTTTAAAATGGTAGCAAGATTATTATATGTGTACAAAGTTGCCCAAAACAATTGAAAATTATCAGAACTTCTTCAAATATGAGTATCGTATACAACTATTAATGACATATCTCACATTAAGGGTAAACTACATACTGAAATATTAGATAACAATAGTAAACTAACTTACTCATTTATTATTTGATTTTAGACAGGCTCTCATGTAGTCCAGGCTGTCCTTGAACACCCTATTTGATTGAGAACCACCTTGAACTCCTGATTCCCCTGTTTCTCTCTCCAAAGTGCCAGGATTACTGCCATGCCCCACAACTACAGCTTATGTGGTACTTGGTATTGAACTAGGACTTCATGCATGTTAGGCAAGCACTTAAGCAAGCTCCATCACCGGCCCAACAATTATAAGTTTAAACAGTTTATAAATGAGTAAACAAACTGCCTGCACATGTTCAGATATTTTTGAATTAATGGAATATATACTCTAGAGTTTCTCCGATTTTTCTTTTAAGCAGTGGGAAAGATTTGAATTACTTGGAGCTGGGAAGTGGAAATGATGGAATAAGTACTCACTAAAGAGTAGTCTGGTACCAATTATGACAGGTGGACTGGAGAAGAGAAAAGCATGTGATTATATAAAACCATTATGCTAGTCGTTAATTATTCTCCCCCTCTCTATTGATTGCCCTTCCTTGTGCTAAGGGCTCTAAAAGGCTGACCTTCATTGATTGCAAGCACATTGCTGGCAACTTAACTGTCAAGTTTGACTAAAGTGATACAGACCTGGAAAGGGGGAGAGAGGACACAGCGTATTTCTTCTCAGCTTCTCTCCTGGACCACAGGTTCTATCCGGCAGACAACGCAACCTCTAAGCCTTGGCTCTCATGTCCCCGCCCCGCCCCTTACCACTTTAGGGTCATGAGTTAGCAATGCTTTCTTGCCCATCTTACTAAGGTGGGTGTCATAGAAGCAAAGCATTATAGGAATGGAAAGAATGCAGATACACTTGGTTAATTGAACAGGGAAGGGAAGGGAAGGGAAGGGAAGGGAAGGGAAGGGAAGGGAAGGGAAGGAAGAAGGGGGTCTTGGGTAGAGTGCAGCTTCATCCTTCCATGGGGCTCCAGAATGTAGCTTTCACCAGGTTTTGACTTACCTTAGAGAAGAAGTTCAGCTTCTTCTAGACCCATGTATCAGTCATGCTGGGGTTGGGAAGGTATAAATTCAGAGTCTTTCCCCATTCTCCAGGAACAAGGCAGTTTTGAGCCATTAGAAGTCAACACTTACTACTATTGGGAGATGATACACTAACTGGATAAAGGAGATCCAAGCAGAGTACCAACAGAGTCTATTTCACCACAGTGGAAGCCTGCCTATCGGTTTTCTTAACTCTGGACAAATCACTATAAATGTTCATTTTAGTAAAAAGTCAACAGAGATGATTCTATTTTCTCCTTAGAAGAGAACTACATTAGAGCAGTACGGCGGGAAAGAAAGCCAGAAGTGACATTGATGTGGGAATGCTAGGGTGTCTTCGAGAACTATGGAGCCTTTTTTAGGGGGATAGAGTCCCAGAAACTTGAGGATCACCAAAGTCCCACTGGCTTTTAGGTTCTTGTCTCACAAATACAAAGAATGAAATTCACAGACCTCAGAAGGCAAGTTTGAGAAAGAAGTTTATTATAGACTCATAGGTAGGAGCTTAAAAGAGAGAACGGAGGCTGGAGAAATGGCTCCGTTCCCAGCACCTGCATTCAGTAGCTCACAATGGCCCATAACATCAGTTCCAGGTGATCTGATACCTTCTTCTAGGGTCCGCAGGCACCTGTACACACATGGTGTAAACTCATGAAGGCACATACACATACTCATATCAATCAATCAGTCAATCTTGACAGTGAGAGAGAGATAGAGAGAGAGAGAGAGAGGAGAGAGAGAGAGAGAGAGAGCCCTTGTACAGCAGGAGGGGGTCCTAGGAAAGAAAGTACCGTCAAGCTGCTAATCTGTGGGTGTTTTAAAAGATTTAGATCAGCAACTGGAATGAAGTATGGGAAGGAGAATGAGCTGGCCAGTCCAGTGGCCCAACCAGGTACCCCAGTGCCTTGTCTCAGTTTTGATCACAGTCAAGTATAGCTTTCAGGCAGAGGTGTTCACTTAGGAGCTAGCAAAGGAACAGGAACCAGGATGGTCTTCCGGCATTCCTGGCCTCCAGCAAGGACATTCTTGGAACTGCTGCTTTAGGGTCCCTGCCCTACTTGACCAGTTTCTGTCTCTTGCTCTCATCTCTATGGTAGATGCCTACTTCCTGGTATTCATGTACTGTGTGGCCTTCTCTCAAGTGAGGGTGGGCCTGTAATTTGCTTTTAACATAAAATACGGCAAAAGGAATGGAATGGCTGTTTAGCAATTTTGCTGCATTAGTTAGTGACACCATCTTGTTCATAAAACTCTGGCCCCTATTGGCTTTGATAAAAAGGACTTAGGCAAGGAACTAAAAACAGACTTCAGCCAATGGCTAACAAGAAATTGAGTCATATACACTCAAAGGAAAGGAATTTTCCAACAAACATGTGAGCTCACAGATGTATCATTTCCCAATCAAACTTCAGATGAGACAGCAGCCCTGGCCGGTACCCAGGTTACAGCCTTGCAAGACTCTGAAACAGTAAATAAAAGTAGCTTATGACATAAGCCTGGACCACAGAAACAGGGTGACAACTATTCTCTGGTTTTGGTAATATGATTATGGAGCAACAGATGATAATGAACAGATTCACGAGGTACTCTAGGGTGTTTGTATGTACATGTAGGCATATATGTATATGTGTGCTTATGTGTTTCTGTGCATCACATACATATATTCCTTTGAATCGGGGGCTATTTCTTCTATCTATTGCATCCCTTAAACCTTATTATCATCTTGAGAATATCTGTAAACCTGTGATGACACCAACCCCACCTTCATCTCAGGATATTGGGTATAGGAAAGAAATCTAGAGTGACTAAAGGTGAGTTTCCCAACTCCTCGCCATTATACTCAGGTCTCTGGCGGATCTCTCTGTCCAAGTGGAAATGAAATCCAGATATACTGGAGTACGTGAATACCTGAGCATGCCCAGAGGGAACAGTGACCCTGACCTTTGGAGACACACAGGCCACTGAAGTAAAATTGTTTGGTCTTGGTCCAGCTGAAGCTCATGACTGAAAGGTGATCACAGAATATGGCCCTGTCAATGAGTGATCAGCTACTTCCATGGTCTTGGAAAAGTGGAGTAAACAAGTAATTTCACACTCTGCTAGAGAACAGGATTAATATGGCCAGATTATCAATACATTTTCCATGGCCTATTTAAATCCTCTTTGTTGCCTTTCATACAATACCCTGGTTTTACAGAGACTAATGTCTGCTGAGAATTATTGTGATGAAAGCCGACTTTTGGCCAATTTTAGAAGTAAATTATAATTGTCCTTCTACTCAGATAATTTAAGTTATAAAAAAAAAAACCACCACTTCAGCATATCCACACTCTCTTACAGGACATACTGATCCTGAAACTTAATTAGTTTCTGAATGAGTTACAAACAACACCAAGACAATAGAGAGCTCAAGAGGGAAGGAAATCAGCTGGAGCTCACAGGGGAACCAATTGAGCAGAGCTAGTCTTAAAACTGTTAAGAATGAGTGCATAATCACTGTTCTGCTTGCAGGGGCATTATTCAGCCTTTAAAATGTCACAGTAAATCCAAGGAAGGCGGTGTGCTGGATGTTACCCGCCATGCAAAATTTCAATCTCAATTCCATAACTGTGTATGGGGGATCTGCTAGATGCCTGGTGCTATGCTGGAGAGCGGAGGCTGCGAACACCCATGCAATTGCCCAGAGAAAAGTCAGGAGCTACTACTCCACAGATACCTGTTCATCCTTTTCCTAGTTCACATCCCTTGATCTACTCTAGGTTAACAGTAGATCTATCATTCTTAGGTAGCAAGCACCACATAGGGGTCAGTAAGGCATGGTGGTGCATCTGCCCAAAGATTCCACACTAGAGCAGTGCTTCTCAGGTTTTACCTGATTGCCATTCTCTAGTGGAGCTTGTTAAATTGTGGTTTCTATTTCAAGAGTCTAAAGTGGGGCCTAAGATGCTCTTGATCTTGATGGCCAATGGATCACATCTTCAGCAGCAGATTAAGAACAAACAGAGGATGGGGGCAGCAAATTGACTCAATGGATAAAGGTGCTTGCCGCCATGCCTTGAAGCCAGAGTTCAATCCTCAGGTCCTACGTGATGGAAGGAAAGAATCAATGCCTACAAGTTGACCTCCACAGGTGTGTGAGCCCTCTCTAAAGAAATAAATAATGTATTTAGTTTTTTAAATCTTTTTTTTTTAAGTATGGGGGCTGGGGAAATACCTACCATTAAAGTGCTTGTTGTGCAAGCTCGAACACCTCAGTTTGAGCTCCAGAACGCATGTAGAAAAACCACATAAGTGAGTGTGGACCTAGCATTGGAGTAAGTGTGTTTGAATCCCTACTCAGATTCACTGGCTGTATGATCTTCAGCAGTTTGCATGAATCTGTGTCTCAGCTTTACAGTCTTTAAGGCAAAAGAAATAACAATTCCCGTTTGTAGTCTTCAGATTTAATGAATGAATCTACATACAGTTCTCAGCAGATTACCTGATCTATAGGCAGTATTTTTTTAATTTTATTATTTTTATTTAATGTGTATGCATGTATTGCCTGCATGTAGGCAAGTGTTGTGCAATGCCCGTAAAGGTCAGAAGAGGCTGTCAGATCCTCTGAGACTGCAGTTAAGGACAGTTGTTAGCTGCCACGTGGGTGCTGGGATACGAACCCGTGTCTTCTGCAAGAACAACCAGTGTTCTTAACTGCTGAGCCATCTCTCCAGGAATATTTTAATATTTTATAGGATTATTGCTAATTTTAATCACCCCCACTAAATCCACATAATATTTTTAAAGCCTTACATATCTGCCAAGCATTCAGCAATTAAGTCATCAGAGCCACAGGATAATGCTATGGGTCCCAGTGAAGAGGACCTTTTCCCAGGGAAGTAACTGCAGCTTAAAGTGGGACAAACACTGCACACAGATACCCAGCCACAAAGCAATACCACCAAACAGACAAAAATCCAGTAACTGTTCAGGGGCTGAAATGAAGGTCTTTAACCACTATGTTATACAGCCTTTCTGATGGTTAGCTGTTTAAGATGTTTCAAGGAAAAAGAGGTAAGCGGGGACTTAAACCACATACCTCCCAAAATTCTCTGAACTCATCTGGTGCCCCTGAAAATCATGCCATTTATTCCCTTCTCCCTGAGTCTTCTCCCAAACTTACAGCTCCCTACCATCACAGACTTCTGGACTTTTGGAATCCCCCACTTTCAGAAAGAGCCCTTTATTAATCTGTACTCTGGGTCTCATTCTCATAACTGTAATCTTTACTTACCTAGTTTACTCCTCCAAGTTATAGTAAAACGAACAGTTTTAACAGAAAGTCAGGAAAAACAGAATAAGAGAAACGCTGTGGCGTCTGTTTTCCAGCCTGTTCACTATACAATAAGCTATCCATCACTGTCATTTATGTTTATATATTAGTCATTATTGTTTTTGAGACAGGCTCTAACTCTGTATCCCAGGTTGATCTGGAACTTGCTATTAGCCCAGGCTGGCCTCAGACTTGCAGCAATTCTCTTGCTTCAACCCTCCAAGTGCTGGAATTGGAGAGGTGAGTCACAATACCTGACTATTCATCTTTAAAAATAAGGGAAAAATATCTTTGCCATGCATGCCCAAGGTCCTGGCTTCAGTCCTCAGCAAAACTAACTAAATGAATGAATAAATAAATAACCAGTAAATGTGGTGGACTAGAAGCAAGTAGGACCTTCCACCTTCTCTGCAATTTGACTAAAACATCATGGAAACAACTTGTCAGAGAGTTGGGTGACCATAGACAATGAACTTGGGTAGACCCAGAGACTCCGATTACTGGAACAGAGAGTTAAGAAGAATGTATCGAGTACAAGATCCATGCAAACTCAAGCAGAAAAAAACCCAGCACAGACCTGTGGAAATGGGCAGCAGGCCCCAATCTTAGTTGCAGAATTATCGGCAGGTGATTACTGCTGGGTGAGGAAGAGCTCATCTTCTTAAAGGGAGGGACTCCAGATAGGCTGACTAGATCCCAGTGGATGAACTTGCACTGAGGGACATCTGGGGACACTAACATTACATGATAGGCCTTAACACAAATGACAGAATGTATGAACTCCAGTTTGGTGGGGGGGGGGATGGGGAGGGACCCCAGGGAAAGGGGAAGGGGGCGTAAAGATGATTTTATGTATAAAATGCACAAAAATTCAATAAAAAGTTTGTAAAAATAAAGAAGAATGCATCAGGAGAGGAGACGGCTGACAGAAAGGAAAAGAGAGATTAGTGGGCAAAATAGGCAGAAACAGATGCCGACCCAAAGGGCATTCTAACTTAGCTGATCTTGGAATTACTTGGTGGGATTGGGGTAGTAAACTTGGAAAGGAGTGGCACTCACTTTAAGACTGGCAGCTCCAGGTGCTAGCTAAAGAGGTCAGGAGACTGAGCAGACACCTACAAACTGTATACAGGGCTGGACCTCAGAAAACCATAGACCTAAGCTGAGCATGGTGACTCACACTGCAATGCCTACACACGTGGAGACGGAGGCAGGAAGATTCCTGTGAGTTCAGGGCCAGCGTGGGTGACAGAGTCTGACCTTGATTCAAGTGATATTAATAATATTTTTTTTAAAAAAGAAAGAAAACCGTAGTTGTGGGCATGGAACCCATGCTCCCTCCACTGTTTATGCTTAGTTGACCCACTCTCCATGTGGGCATCACAGGGGCTTCTGGGATCCAGTGGAACTTGATGTTAGTGGGGCCTGGGGATTCACTCAGCTAATCCATCCAGAGTAAACCCCTACCTGGGGAACATTGGTTCCAAGCAAGAGGGATGGAAACAAAGCTATTCATCCAGCTCTGGCCCCAAGCCATTTCCACTGCAACTGGCAAATAACAACAAAAATAATAGGTAAATACCCACCAGGCTTTACTCTCTTCAAGGAGTGTGTAATCCAAGAAAAGACAGGAAAAGGGGAGACTGGGAGAAATAGTGATTATCAGCTCTTGTCCAAATGACCACCCCAATGTAGACATTTGTTTAAAAGCAAACCTCTTTCTATTTTTATATTTGCTGACATCTGTTTTTCTTGTCATATATATATGAACATATATATTCATATGTATGTGTGTGTGTTACTCTTTCTTCTACTCTAATAATAATCAAATTATTTATTCTCTCTCATTTGGGTATGACATGTGTTTTGCGTGTATGTATGTGGTGTATGCCTGTGGGACATGCACACAAGTATGTGGGTGTGTGCACCTGTACATGTGCATGTGGAGGGCAGAGGAAGACATTAGTTGACTTCCTCTATTGTTCTCTGGCTTACTTACTTAAGACAAAGTATCTTACTGAACCAGAGGCTCTCCTGCTTGGCCACACTGACTGGCCAGCAAGCTCTTGGGATTTGCCTGTCTCTGGCTGCAGTGCTTGGGGGTGCAGGCATGCACAGCCATGTCCCTTTTTTAAGGTGTTGGGGATTTGAACTTGGGTCCTCATGCTTGTAGAGAAAGTGCTCATATTCACAGAATCATATCCTTGGCCATCACTTTCTCTTTTTAAGGTACAGCCTTCATTTTCTAGCTTTCTCACTTTTCAGTTCTTTATATTCTGGTTTTTGTCTCACATCCCCCATTTTTTAAATCATCTTTTTAAACTTTTCGGTTTACCTGATTTCTGCACCATTCCTGTTGTGAAGAATAAATTCATTAAATAGCCTTTAAATAACCCTTTCAAGTTATATATTATTGATAAAAATAAAGGAAAAAGCCAGGCATGGTGGCACACACCTTTAATCCCAGACTCGAGAGGCAGAGGCAGGCAGATCTCTGTGAGTTCAAGGCCAGCCTGGTCTACATAGTGGTTCCAGGACAGCTGGGGCTACAGGGAGACCCTGTCTCAAAAAGACAAAAAGACAAAAAAAAAAACAGAGGAGAAATCACAGAGGTTGAACCCCATATACTCTGTTGTCTGTAACCCACTTGCCTAATCTAGTAAACACACCCTAGTCTTGTGATACCAATAGAGAAAGCAGGACTCTCAGATTCTGACACAATACACGCTACATCAAAATACACCTGTCACCACCAAATAAGAAAGACTCTCCACAATATCCAACTGGAAACATATTCAATACTTCAAAACAATCTAATCTCCTAAAATACACTGTCAAGAGAAGGCTGTTCTCTAAAACGTTCTCCACTAGATGTGCAAATCTCAACGAAGAACTACAGCACATATGAAAAGACAAGTCAACATGACTCCTCCAAAACACCATTATTCTCCGGCACCTGACACCAAAGACTCGAAGTGAATGAAATGCCAGATAAAGAATTCAAACAATGGGGCTGGAGAGATGCTCAGTGCTTAAGAGCACTGGCAGCTCTCAAGGGGACCTGGGTTTGAGTCCCAGCACCTACATGGTGGCTGACAGTCTGTAACTCCAGTTCTTGGGGAATCCAATGCCTTCTTCTGACCTCTGTGGGCATTGCCCAATGTGGGTGTACTTACACACATGCAGGCAGTACACTCCTATACGTAAAATAAAAATAATTAAAAAAGGAATTCAAATAATTTTTAATAACCAATGAATAATGTGATGGCTAATCCTATGTCAACTTGACTGGATGTGGGATTAACTGAGATGAGAGAGATCTTCTTAATTGGATCATCTGAAGCTGGAAGACATGCCTTGAGTGTGGGTGTTACCTTCTTATAGCAGCCCATATAAAAGGCCATGGCAGAGGAGAACACCTGGTTTCTTGTGGCTTGCCTTCTCTCTCACTGGTGAGTTCGTCTTGCTGCTATAGACTGAAGACTAGCTGATCTTTTGGAATTCATCAGACCTTCAGCGCCAGACTGGGACTACTGAGGCATCCAGCCTTGTGGACTGAGAGACTACGGATTCTCAGCCTCTCCAGTGTGGTGCAGCCATTGTTAGACTGCTTGGACTCTATCCTGTTAAGCTGATAAATCTCTATACATATATATTCATCCTACCAGTTCTGTTTCTTTAGAGAACCCTGACTAATATAAATAATTTTAAGAAAATATAGACAAGTAATTGAACAAATCAAGAAAAATAATGTATTATATGAATAGGTAGATCATTAAAGAGAGAGGTTTTGAAAAATAATCAGGAAATGAAAAATTCAATCAGACCATGTTTTAAAAATTGGAATAGAAAGCCTCCTTCAACCGATAAGACCAGGCCAAAGCAAGTTCTGGGGCTTGAAGATAAGGTTGATAAATCAGAATATTCAGGCATTAATAAAGGAAAAAAATGTATCAACATAACACATGAGATCTTTAGAACATTATTAAAAGACCAAACTTACATGGTTGGGATGTTGCAGAAGACACTGAGGCATCAACTATTCAGTGCCACATTAGCAGAAAATTTCCCAAACCTTGAGAAAGTTGAATAACTAGGAACAAAAGGCATTTAGAATCCCAAACAGAACATTTTCAGATATTATAATTAAAGCGTCAACAGAAAGAATAAAGAAAGAACACTGAAATCTGTAAGAGAGGCGTACAAAAGAAAACCTATCGAAAAGAGCAGATTTCTTAACAGAAATTCTGAAGACTGGAAGAGTATGGAATGATGTTTCACATCTCCATGAGAACTAGATTACTCTATCAGGCAAAACTATCCTTCAAAATTTAAGAGAAAACAAAGATCTTCCTAGACAAGTGTAAACTAAAGAAATTCATGGCAACTAAGCCAGTGCTGTAGAAAACACTGAAAGGAGTCATATACACAGAAGAGGAGGCAAACACGATGACAAGGGAGCAGGAGAGAAGAGTCTCCAGTAGAACAAGACACAAGCATCTGAGGATTAGGAAAGAATCGTACATTAGAGGCCCAAAAGACTGACAAAAATTACATCATACTTTTCAGTTATAATCCTGAATGTAAATGGTCTTTATTTTTATCCTCCGATTTAAATACACTGAACAGCTGATAAGAATAAAGAAAACATTCATTTGTTTTCTTTGGGAAGAAACACAGCCAACTCAAAGACATATACAGACTGAAAGTGAAGGATGGGAGTGGAACCCCAAGCAAACAGAAAGTGGGAGCCAGCAGGAGCAGCTATGCTCATATCTTCCAAAGCAGACTTTTAAAACCAAAATTAGCCAGAAAAGACAAAGGTCACCATATGTTAGTAAACAGAACAATACATCAAGGAGCTGGCACGATTGCAAATGTACATGCACTGAACATTAATGCACCCAGTTTCACAAAACAAATACTACTGAACATGAAGGGACAGCTATATCCAAATTACTGGGTAAGTTTAATATCCACTCTCAAAAACAGATTGGTCATCCAGACCAAAAAAGACACAGAGCAACAATAAAATGGAGTCAAAAACATTACAGACCAAATGGGATTATCAGATGTGTGAACAATATTCCAACCAACTGCAGAATATACATACTTTCTAGCAGCTCATAGAAGGCTCTTCAAAATCAGTATTTTAGGCCACACAGCCAGTGTTAGCAAGGAAAATTGAAATAATTGATTTGAGTCTTACTAGATCATAAGATAATAAAACTAGAAATCAACAAGAGCCATGGCAGGACCATGCTCATGGAGGAGGAATGATGTGCCTTGAATGACCAGGGGAGTATCAACGGAATGGGGAAGTTAAAAAATTCCTAGAATAAAATAAGAATGGAAAAATAATGGATCAAAGATCTAGGGGATACAGTAGAGGAAGTCCTAAGGGAGAAATTTATACCTTAAAAAAATCAGAGATTTCAAAAAACAATGACTACTCAAAGTATGATGAAAATAAGACAGAAAGCCAAATGCAAATGTTGAGGGAACGAAATAATAAATATCAGAGATGAAATTAATGGAATAGCATCTGAAAAACAATGCCAGTAGGCAGGTGTGCTTTGAAAAGATTAGCAAGACAACTGCAGCCAGCCAAAAGGAGAGAGAAGACACAAAGTGACGGTTACAGGTGAAAAGGCAAACATACAGCAGATTTTCTAAAATCCCAAAGATAAGTATGAATCATTTTGAGAAGTTATACTCTAGCAAAATCCATAATAAATAAGCGAATAAACTTTGAGTCATATATGATCTAATGAATTGAAGTTGAGAGAAACCTAAAGAGATTGACAACAAGTAAGACTGATGTAGTAACAAAACTCCTTCCAGGACAGCTGGGGCTACAGGGAGACCCTGTCTCAAAAAGATCCCAGGATCCGACTGATTCACTAGTGAACTTTGCCAGATCTTCACAGATAAACCAACACCAGTGTTTCTCAAATTATTCCACTAAACAAAGAACATTTCCACACTCATTCTGTGAACCCAGAGTTACTCTGATACACAGACTAAATAAGAACATAATGACAATAAAATGAATATTTGATGCACTATCACTAAATTGGCGTCATTCTATGGATGCAAGGAGGGTTCAAAACATGCCAATGAAAACCTAGATGTACTATGTAATTATAGTCAGAAACAAAATCACATGATTATCTCAATAGATAAAGAAAAAGCTTTTGGCAATAGTCAATATTGCTTCATGATAAAAATCCCAAAGAAACTAGTCATAAAGGATCACATGTCAACATTTTAAAGGCTTTACGTGACTGAACTATCTCAGCTAAACTAACCTAGCCTAAGTTACTCCATTTTGCCCAAAGCAGTCATTTCAGGAGAAGTGCCTTTTACCCTACTTATGAAAGATACCCAGAAGGAAGAAGCAACTTTGAATTCTGAGATATGGCCTGACCACATACCACAGGGTGTTGTAATCTAGGCCTACAGATAACTAACCACTTACTCGCTTCTGTAAACCTGCTTTGCTTACCCAAGCCCGAGTCCACACAATAACTAATGGTTGACTGGCAAATTCGAAGTTTGCTATGTTCAAATTTTGCTGTGTTGGAGAAACCTGATTGGCCCCCTTGTTGTTCTGCTTTCTGTAATCCTATAAATATTCTGGCCAACTGGTGCTCGGGGCTGCTTCTATTCCTGACATAGACAGCCTGGTCAGCCGAAATAAAACTTTACCTTGCTACTTGCAATTAAGAGGTGCTGGTGATTTTTATTCAGAATCCGGCATATAATAATGACAAACTCATAGCCAACTTTATACTCAGTGGGGGAAAACTAAAAGCATTTTCGCTGAAATCAGCAAAGACATTCTCTTCACTCTTATTCAATATAGTGCTTGAATTTTTATCCAGGCAATAAGGCATGAAAAGAGGCAAAAGGAACCCGAATACAGAAGAAATAAAACTATCCCTACTTGCACATGGTATGATCCTGTCTTTAAAAGACTGTACAGACTTCCCAAACATTTTAGATCTGATAAACACTTTAAACAAAGCAGCAAGATAGAAAGTCAATACACAAAATCAGTAACTTTTTATAAACCAATGAGGAACCTGCTGAGATAGAAATCAGGATGTAAGCCTCATTCACAATGGCTCAGAAAGAATTAAGTGCCTAGGAACAAACCTAACCAAGATGGTAAAATACATAATAGAAATTATAAAACCCTGAAGAAACAAATTGCAGAAACTCTAGAATATGGAAAAGAACTTCCATGCTCATGGATTGGCAGAACTGGCATTCATAAAAAGAGCATATTGCTAAAAGTATATGTACAGGTTCAGTATCTTTACCATTAAAATACTATGGACATTCATCACAGAACTAGAAAAAATAGTCCAAAAATTCATATGGCAGCACAAAAGATCCCTAATAGAACAATCTCAAACAAAAGCTACAGCTATCACGATATCCCATTTTAACTGTGTGGTATTGGTATAAAAACAGAAATGAAAACAAAACAGAAGTAGTTGAAGATCAAGGAAGCAACCCAGGGAACTACAAACCATTTGATTCATAACAAAAATGCAAATAATATATGGTGGAGAAGCACAGCCTCTTTAACAAAACTGCATATCAACACATAGATTATAACTAGACCCCTATTCTCACCCTCTACAAGAATCAACTTTAATAAGTGTACCAAAGACCTTAATATAAGGCCTGAACCTTTGAAACTACTAGAGGAAAACAGGAGAAACACTTCAATATATAGATGGGGGCAATGAGTTCTTGACTAGAACGCCAATAGCTTAGGAAACAACAGCAAGAATACAAAACTGGGATTGCATCAAACTTAAAACCTTCTATTTGGAAAAGAAAATCAAAAGAGTGAAGAGACAGCCTACAGAATAGGGAAAATCTTTAGCAGCTATTCATCTGACAGAGGATTAATACCCAAAATATGTAAAGAACAAAAATAACTAATGCTAAAAAAAAGTAATCCAATCAACAAATGGGCAAATGAACTGAAACAGATACTTTTCAAAAGGATGAGAACAAATGTTCCATGCATACATGAACACAAAATATTCAACATCTTTAGCCATCATGGAAAGGCAAAAAAGAACCACAAAGAGATTCTAGTTTACCTCAGTCAAAATGACCAACATCAAGGAGGAAAAAAGCTGAAAATGACCTAGGAAATAGGAGTGGCTCTATACACGGTAGCTGTAAATGTAACTTACTGCAACCACTATGGAAATTAATATGGAATTCTTTCAAAATTAAAGCCAGAACTACAATATGATTCAGCTATACCATCCCTGAGCATATCACAGTCAGTATATCACACAGATACCTATACATCCCTACAATATGATCTAGCTATAGCACCCCTCAGTATACGCCCAATGTCAGCAGGCCATAGAGGTACCTTATGTCTACAATTATCGTGATGGCTGCTCACTACAGCCAAGTTTGGGAATGAACCTAGATGACAACCAATAGATGAATGGATAAAGATGTAGCTTATGCATACAACTAAGTATTTATCTAGCCATAAAGAATAAGATAATGCTGTTGATACAAAAATGGATGCACCTGGAGATCATCATGTTAGATGAGTAATACAGACTCAAAGAAACCTATATTGTATTTTCTCTTATAGGTGGAATCAGGGAGCAAAGTGAGGACTGAAAGTAGAATTAGGACTATTAGGAAAGAAGAAAGGGATCAGAGGGAAAGTGGGGGCCAATATGAGAAGATTATAGGGGGATGAATATTGTGGGAGACAGGCTTGAGCCTAGGGTGAAAGTCTTATTGACAGCCATACAGCAGGCCTGAGGCAACACCCCTACCGCTGGAGCCACAAGGAATGCCTTGTGA
>NW_008360318.1:704369-708173 GCF_000622305.1 Nannospalax galili | reverse complement strand
ATTGGACCACTACCCCTATATAAGCTTGTGCCTTCCTGCAATAAAGCAGACCTGTGTCACTGAACGTGGTCTCCTGCGTCTGAATGCAGTGACGCTGGCGCAGACTCCTCACCAGCCCTGGGGTCTGGACTGGACAACTGGTCAGAGGTACTGAGAGAGCAGGAGAGCAGCCATAGCTGGAGGAGAGCAGCCACAGCCAGTGACCACAGAATATGATCAGAGTACATTACAAGTTGCATGTCAAAAAGTAACACATTATTTTGAACAATTGAAATATGCAATTAACACTAATAAATAATGTACTACACTAACAATAAATGATAAAAAATAATAAATTGCATAAATGTTGCATTTAGTCCTTGACACATTCTCTTTAGATAGGTATTGTCAGCTCTGTTCCACAGATGTGAAAAATGAAGTTCAAGGTGGTTCACTAACTTGCTCTAATGCTGTAGTTGGCTTTGTATAGCAATTTCCTCCATGACAAAACATTCCTTTATTCAAGGAATCTCCTTAACACTCAAGATATTTTAAAGAGAAGCTCATTAAGACTCAGGAAAGTAAACTCAAAAGCTTCAAGAAACCCTGAAAGGGAGAAGAGGCACTAAGCCTCTTTCTCCCCAAACTTATGTAAGTAGTGAGGGCTGCTGGAAGGCAGTCTCAGACAAGCCAAGCTGCCTAGAAGAGGCTCAGATCAGCCAATCCACCTGGAAGAGGCTCAAACCACCTGAACCACCATAAAGAGACAGTCTCCAACCTGTTAAGCTGCCTGCATGTTTTGCAGTGTTCTCCCCATTCCAGGTTTTGTGAGCTGTCACGCATGCTCGAGTGTGCTTTGGTGATACAGCTGTCTTTGAGTTATTTCCGTTCTAGTACGTAACTCCTCACCAATACTCCTGTAGGTAACCCCAATAAAGCTCATTATGTCACCAAGTTGGACTTCAGTGACATTCTTACTTAGTTGATTGCCTGTCTGGGCAGAGTAGATATTTGTTCACATCTCCCCAGGAAGAGTGTCACATGACAGCTGCTAACTGACAGAGCCAAGAATTAACCCTTGTCTAGTGGACCCTGAAACCCACGTTTTTGACCATTTTACATAAAACAATATATCATTAACAGTTTCTTTCTAGGGCATGAAAGGCACCCATCAGCCCAACTCCCATATCAACAAATCTGTAAAATATAGTGTGTACATTAATGAGATTGTGTTCTACAGGCCTTAAAATTTCATCTTATTCTATCCCTTTACCCCCAAAGCAGTTCAAGCCATTTCTCAACCCCACTTGTATAAGTAGCTTCATCGACAAAGTGAGGGGTCTGGAAAGTGAGTGTCCTTACTTCAATTATCTTAAATACTAAGCCTCTGATAAGCTACAGATGGAGGAGTGACAACTCCCAACAAAGAAAGACAGCCAGGTGAGTCACAAAACGATGTGATTTTAATAAATAACAAAGAAAGATGCATACATGAACTGACAATATAAAAATTGCTGTTTGCATTCAAAATTGACAATATGCATCTATGATTTTTATTTTTCCAGTATATACTACACCCAGATGATTCAAGTAGAGGGAATTATTTTTTCAGGCATTTCCTGAGCTTTCTAGCAGAAATCTCATTTCCTGAAAAACAGCATTCTTGGGAAGACGCGCATAAGGAATCTGATGTATTGATGTTCTTGGGAACTTCTGGGTTCATCATTCTGGCTCTAACGGTGAGTCATAAAGATGAGATTTATTTTCTAGAAAGCAATTATGTCCACTGCATCACATTCATATTAATTTTGCAGCACTTAAATGTCACCCATTTTTAGGAGAAGAACTGCATGGATAAATTTAACCAGATAATTATAAAGGCTGAGAGAAAGTTTTAAAAGTAAAATTGAAACTAAACACTGAGGGAAATAAAATGAATGATGGTCTCCTCTTTTCCTCTTATATCAAAGGCAACTATAGCTCCTAAATGAGGGAGGAAAAGCAAGTTCAGATGATGTTTCATTATTTTGGCACTAAAATCATTTCCTCCTGTTTCTCAGGCAACTAAATTTACGCAGTGGAAAGATCAAATAGAAGCCTTCTTTTGTTCAGTTATTTTAGTTTTTTGATACAATCACAGACTGGGTCCTTCCACACATGACATGTTAGCAGGAAGCTGGGGGCTCAAAAAAAATGGATTTGAGGCTTCCGGTTTCATGACTGTGATGACACTTAAAAGGAAAAAAAAAAAAAAAAGAGCAAGATTATTTTTGTATTTAACAAGAGAAGCTGTAGATGAAGCCGGAAGCCCACGGAGAAGCCACAGTAACTGATCTACTTATGGGTCTTGTTCATCTCCTACTTTTTCTCCTTTAAGGCTTGCTTAATCTGCTTCTAATTACATCCTAGAATTAGCATCCTTTGGCTTTGTAGGCAGAGGACAACATGGTGTGTTTGGGGAAAGAAAAGAGGGTGGGTAGATTTTTTTTTAATGTGAAAAGAAATGTCTTTTGAGGCTAGAGGGATGACTAAATTGTTATGAGCACTGGCTGCTCTTGAAGAGGGCCCAGGTCCTGTTCCCAGAACTCACACGGTAGCTAAAAACCGTCTGTAACTCCCAGGGGATCTGATGTCCTCTTCTAACCTCCACAGTCATTGTACAGCATCAGTACACTTACACACATGCAGGCAATACACTCATACACATAAAATAAAAATGATAAATAAAAATTCAAAAACCAAAACAAAAGAAATGCCTTTTCAGTATACAAAACACAAACTCTGGGTTGGTGCTGCCCAGTAGAAACGTGTGACAATGGAAATATTCTCTATCTGTGCTGGTCGGTACCGTGGCCACCCACCACAGGGTGGCTGACGAGCACTTGGTTTGCAGCAAGTGCAACTGAATTTTAAGTTAAATTGCCACTTGTGGCTCATGGCTACCGTTTCAGACACATACCCTACATACCCGTTTGGACTACTGGTGATGGCTTCATTTTCTTTTTTCCTGAAGAGCAAAGCATCTTATGAAAACAAGACTCTTTTATAGGAGAAATTGTCATCCTATTATTTGATGGGAATTGGATTCAGGAGTTCTAAAAGGACTTAGGTGAATTTTGCCTTTTCCTCATCTGCCCTTGTTTGGTAACTGCCTAAAGTTCTGTGTGGAGATATATGCGTAAGAGGGACTCACGTGATTAACTTACAGCATTTGGAACAATGATGGGGTATTTCCCGAAAAATTTACTGACAGTATGGAATGATCCCTTAAGGTCTTCTTAATCCTCAATATTTGATGTTTCTCTTTTTTTTTTTTTTTTTTTTTTTTTTTTTTTTTTTAGACAGGGTTTCCTTTTTGCCCGCCCCCCTCACTATGTAGACCAGGCTGGCCTCAAACTCACAAAGATCTGCCCGCCTCTGCCTCCCGTGTGCTGGGATTAAAGGCGTGCGCCACCACACCCGGCAGATAATGTTTCTTTCAAAAGTTTCAAAACAGGCTCGGGGAGATGGTTCAGTTATAAAAAGCTTCCTACATAAACATGAAGACCTGAGTCCGGATTGCCAGTACTTCTGTAAAAGCCAGATAACACACCTGTAACCATAGCGATGAGGAGAAGAGGCAAGTAGACACTGAGGCTTCCTCGCCAACCAGTCTAGCGGGAACAGTAAGCTTTAGGTTCAGTAAGAAACGCTGCTTTGGTGCTGGAGAGATGGCTCAGCGGTTAAGAACCCTGGTTGTTTTTTGCAGAACACTGGGGTTTAAATCCCAGCACCCACATGGCAGCTAACAACTGTCCATAACTCCAGTTCCAGGGGATCCGACAG
>NW_008360318.1:686958-704122 GCF_000622305.1 Nannospalax galili | reverse complement strand
AATGACAACTGGCCAACATGCAGAGAACAAGAGGCTGCAGAGTGCTTATCCCTGAATAGGACACCTATAGCAAATTTCTGCCTCCCAAGGCTCAGGAACATTGTGGAAGAGGGAGTGAAAGATTGTAAGAGCCAGAGGAGGTGGATGACTACAGGAAAACAGGGTCTTCCAGGCAGCTGGTCAGTTACTCACATGAACTCACAGCAGTGGTGACAGCGAGCACAAGTCTGACAAGCTCAAGTCAAAGAAAATCGTAGTAAAGGATTTTCTTTACTAGGTGGATAAGAAACCCCAGCCCTATCTGAGGAACTACTGGAAATTAATGGCTGCTGGGCAGGGGAGATTCAGCCTCATTTAAAGGTAAGACTTAGTAGGTCGGGCAGGCTCCAAAGGATGAACCTACACCGAAAGGCATTTGGAGACAAAAACCTGTACATGTATAATATACACAAATTTGGTTGGGGGTTAGTAAGGAGGGTGCAGATATGGGGAAGAATATAAAAATATATAAAACCTGCAAAAAAATGATAGAAATGAATAAAAAAGATGAAGAAGAGATTGAGGAAGTCATCCTTACAAAAACTTTTGGCCTCCAAATGTTCCTGCATAGGCAAGTGTATTGGCAAGCGCATGTGCATAGATGTACAGACACACACACACACATACACACACACACAGGTTCATGATAAATGAACTTCCTAGAGCATTTATGGATAAAAACAGAGCACAATTTATTACCAATAACATGTGAAGTACATGAGATTTTGGAGTTGTGGAGAAGGGATGGGATGTTTGAAAGGGCAGGCGTATTAGAAGCTAGCATCATGTCTAGCTCAATAATCAGTCATGTGACCAGACATAATGGACACCTAGGTGATGCTTGGGGAAGAGGAAGACTACAGAATATAAAAGACATGGTACCTGCCTGTCAGCACTCATACATGGACAAGACTTCCCGAGTACTAGTGTCTTCATGGTGGGATGGCTCCCATTATAAGATGAGAAATGTATATTCATTGTAGGAGTGCAGCAGAGATATATGATGGGAAAATGAAAAAACACAGAGAAATTTCAGGAGCCTTTAGGAGCCTGTGGCAGCAGGAGATGTTGGTTGAATCGATCAAGCCAGTGTACTGGAACATGATTTAGTGGGAGACAGCAGAGGAGGGAGAATTTAGCCAATGTCATGAGTGGGGCAGCTGAAAATTCTGTGGATATCTAAAATTTCATCAAATATGAAGAGAATTCAAGTACAAGAAAACTTGTGGTCTCCAGTGTGGGCTGAAACAACCTCAGGGACCAGATGGAAACTCCTACTGACAAGGGTGAAGCCTACTACAGTGTGTCAAGATGCTGTGGGTCAGGATGTTGTGTCTGCATCCTTGTGACACCAACACACCTAATCCTCTCAGGAGTTACGGGAGGAAACTATTGCTATTTCTACCGTATAAATTAGGGAGAAAAAGGACTCAGAAAATCTACATAAATTGTCACTTAGGCCAAAAAATATGGAAGGGTAAGGACTCAGTCACATTTTTTTTTTTTTTTTTTTGGTCTTTTTGAAACAGGATCTCCTTGTAGCCCCAGCAGTCCTGGAACTCACTATGTAGACCAGGCTGGCCTTAAACTCAGAGATCCACCTGCCTCTACCTCCCAAGTGCTGGGATTAAAGGTGTCACCACACCCAGCCTCAGTCACATTTTTTAAACTCAAAAGTTCAGGATTTTGTCTGTGTATTTACTCTGCCTGTACTTCAGATCTAGGTTCTCTTGCTGGTTCTGTGTAAGGCTGTTAATGCCGGAAGCCCCAGAATGTTAGAACTCATTCATAAAATATTTACTGAACATTTCAAGTGTGTGCTGAGAGCCATGCTGAGTACTGGGAGACACAAAGATAGAAAGACAGGGATGCCACCTTCACGATGCTGACAGGCTGGTGGGGAAAGTGACAGGAGAACAAATATTTACAATAGATAAGTTTTGCTTGTTCTGCTATCTGCCACGCTCTCATTAAAGTAGACACGGAGAGACTTAGAAATCAGCTATAGCATTGCAAAGGAAAAATTACGCACGTGGGATTCCCTCTGCTTCCTACACAGCAGCTACGGAACTGGTGTTGAAACAGGTAATAATGGGTGTTTGCACAGAAAGCAAATGGCAGGTTGCATAGCACAAGCTAGGTTTATTTAGAGCAGGACATTCAGTAGTTAGCAGGTGAGCCTCCAAAACAGAGGTACAGTCTAAGCAATATACCCCAAATCATTTACTCTTAGGGAAAAAAATCACAGGAAATATTAGAATATAAATGATTAATATATAGAGAGAAATACTTTGAAAAAAATAGCAGTAGCGGAAGGGTAATACGCAGAGGCATATTGTATTTGAGGATACTTTTCACACTTTATTTCTTTTTGAGAATTTCTACACCTGCACATAATGTATTTTGATCCTATTCATTCCCTGCTCCCCGCTCCCCAGTTTCTCCCAGATCTACCCCTCCCAATTTCTTATCCTCTTTGTGTTTTTTATAACCCACTGAGTTGGATTTATGCTACCCATGTACTCAGGGGTATGGGGCCATCCACGGGCCAACCATCCATGCTTAACCTACCAGGGGCCACACCCTTAAAGAAAACCAACTCTCCCTCTCCCAGAAGCCATCAACTATAAATAGCTCCTCAGCTAGAGGTGTGGGTTGAAGTGGGTTGAACTCCTTCCCCTCTATGCTACAATGCTAACTGACTTGATCTTCTGCAGGTATTATGCAGGCAACGACAGCAGCTGATAGCTCGTGAGTGCAGCAGTCTTGTGTCCAGAGGACATGGTTTCCCTCTGGTCCTCCCCAGCTTCCGGGTCTTACAGTCTCTCCAACTCCTCTTCTGTGATGGTCCCTGAATCTCGGGGAAGGGTATAATAGATGTCCCATTTGTGGCTGAACACTCCATACACACTTATTCTTTGACCAGTTGTGAGTTTCTGCGTCAACCTTTGTCCCCTACTTTTCAAGTATTTCTTAATCCTGTCCTGAATGCTCATGGGACTATAGGAAGATTTTTTTTATTTATATGAAAAATTTTTACTCATTTATTCATCTTTCATGTTCCAGTATTAATCCCCTGACAAAGTTTTCACACTCGTGGTGGTCACTGCTTGATTTGTGTTCTTATAGACCTTGTTTATATGCCTCTCACATTGGTTATCACACACCTGCTATAACTGTTGCTTACACCTGTAAACTCCTGGTGATTAGAAATCAATGACTGTTCAATGATTCAAAATTAGAACAGACTAGGATCAGAATCTTCTAATTCAGCTAGTGAAAGACCTTCTGGGTGCTTGAAAACCAGTAGCTCCTGTTGCTGATGAAGAGAGTTCCAGAATTGGAAAGGACTAGGTAGCCAGCCAAATCGTGAAAATATCAGGTGACCATGAACTATAGGTGTGATCTATGCTGTCACCTCACAACAGAATGCTACAGTGAGATAAGAGATGCCAAACATTCTGTCCAGGAGGGCACTCCCTTCCATTTTCCCTCACTTGCTTCTTACTGACAGACCTCAAAGGCAGATTTGCATGGTAAATGCATAAAGCCAAAGATCTTTTGTGATAAATGCCTCACAAAGGAACTGGGTAACCAGTAACTAACCTGAACAAAGGCTTCCTTGCTCACCCTTCATGGGCAGACATCATGTACCCACACCTTTGACAAAGGGGGACTGGCCAAGGAATGAGGATTTCAACAGTGACATCTGCACCTCAGAAATACTATTCCATAAGAAGAAATGATGCCACTTCAGGATGAGATCATTAATTCATTCCTAGTTCTATTACCAACAAAGGCAATGACCAGATACTACTTCAGGCTCCTCCTGGCATGTAACAAAGTACTGGGCACATGTAGACACATGCTTGGTAGTTATATGTCCAACTGGATTTAAAACCTTGGGTATATTCCCTAACACTAGGTCCCTCATACTCTAGACTTGTCTTTGTTGATGGCTAAAAGTCCCAAGCAGGATACAGAGAAAATTCCTTCTGTTGCTATCATTGTTTTTGTTTGTTTTGAGACAAGGCCTCATGTAACCCAGACTGACCTTAATCTCAGCCAAGAATGATCTTTAAGTTCTGATCCTCCAGTCTCCACCTCTAAGTGTTGGGCTTATAGGTGTGTGATGCCACACCCAGTCTGTACAGTGCTGGGAATCAAACCCAGGGCCTCAGGTATCAAGTGAGCTGCCTCTCTCAGGGCATATGGACAGGGATATTGCTTTGTCCCTAAACCCTCTAAAATTTAACTTGCCAAATGATTATTAAACACGTGTCTGATATGTCCCTAATACCTTGTTACATACCAGGAGGAATGCTGACATAATCTGTGGTCTTTGAAGAACTTTCAGTGTGTCAAACAAGATGAAATATTTATTTGAGTAAGGTATATAAATGCAGGACTTTGAATCTGACAGCCTGGGTTTGCATTCTGGGTCCACAATTTATTAACCACAACTATAAGCAAGATGTACTTTGGTTTCCTCTTGATAAAAATAGAACTGATAATAGGACCTGCCTTGGCATTGTGGTGAGGGTCCAGTGAGTAAAAATGTACACAGGGCACAGAGTCACTACTAACTAATGATGATGGTGTTAGGGTTGATGTGAAAAACTCTCATAGTACATACGTGATAAATTGTCGGTGTAATTAGCAAAGACTATTAAGTGATCAGAAGGCCCCCAGGAAGGTGCACATACTGTGAGATCCAAAATATAGTAAAGAGAGGAGAAAGAAATGTTTATCAAGTAACATTTTTTATGCCAAAAGTGATACCAAGTGTTCTTAACTGAACCGTCACCTCCTCCTTACCAGGAAAATGGAAGAGACGGGCCTTAAAGGAAGTCCAAGAGTCCTTCAGGGCTTTGAAGAAGATAAAGACAGGAAATGAAGATACAAATGACCAGTTCCCCCATACCCAAAACACAGAAATAATATGCTGTGCCTAAAATGATAGATGCCTAAATTGATGACCATGGCATCGGTGTAGAGTTGAAGTTCATTGGAGGACCACAGCCTTTGGGTTAGAGACTTCCCAGTGGTTATACAACTTTCCCAAGGTTCAATTTTCTCACTCCAAGAAAGAAGACAATAATAGCTACTTCTCAGGCTACTGTGAGGATTACAGAAGATAATAGAAGAATAAAAAAGAGCATAAGAATCAACACAATAGATTGTCTAAAAATGCTCTTTCTGTTTTCATCCCTCCTGTCCTATGGTACAGAACACAGGAAATGTCAAATGATGTCTATAATTTTCAAATCACCTAGAGAGCTATTTTTTAAGGCTAAGTCATCGTAGGAAACCAAGACTCTAAAATTCATTTATGTAAAAGTTATTAGTATATTTTGGTTTGGGCCAAACATTTTGGAGCAAATAGGTTCAATTATAAGTTAAGTTTGTTCATTGGACATGTGTGATTAGTT
Source organism: Nannospalax galili (assembly GCF_000622305.1). Taxonomy (NCBI): domain Eukaryota; kingdom Metazoa; phylum Chordata; class Mammalia; order Rodentia; family Spalacidae; genus Nannospalax; species Nannospalax galili. The sequence continues at coordinate 698,651 of NW_008360318.1, read as the reverse complement.
AGCGTCATTCTTACTTAAGGGTCAGAGTTCAGATCAATTAAAAAATCTAAGTATCTTTTGCTTTGCTACAGTCCTTCCTATTTCCTGATAGGACCAAGGGAGCAAAGGTTTACATGTGGATGGGGGAGGCATCAGTGTGTAAATTCTTCTTAGCAAATATTTCATCTGATCACTTAGCACAACTACAGTTAGGTATAGCCATGAGTTTAGTTTAGAAAAGTAATGTGCTTCAGGGAGAGGGATAAGACAGTGCATGATCTCTGTCAGCTCTTTCCCATGCCAAGTGGACCAAAGAAGTAGTTCAGATAGCAAAGCATACCAAGTAAAGATACCAAGGCATCTGTACTCAGAGAGCTGCTACTGAGGGCAGTAGCTCTGGAGAAATTCCTGGGCTTAAAAAGGGCTTTAAGTGGACTGGCGTAATGGCTCAGCAGGTGAAAGTGCTTGCTGCCAAACTGGTGACCTGGGTTCGATCCTTACGACCCACACAGTGGAAAGAGAGAAGCAATTCCCACAAGCTGTCCTGTGACCTCCATGCTGTAACACAAATGCGCATATAGACACACACAGACAGACAGAGTAAATAAAATGTAATAAAAAAATTTAAAAGGGCTTTATGTTAGTGAGAATAAATTTTTGGTGTGTTAGGCCATGGGGATTTGGGCTTGTATGCTTTGAGGCATAACTTATCTTTAAAAAGATAATATCTATGTTTATTTCCTCGAATAAAAAAAAAAGTACATGGGGGAGAGGGGAGAAAGTATAAAAGTGTTTGCACTCTAAGAGAAAAGTATCGCTGTGTAAGAATGTAGGCGGGGTATGCTGGCTCCGGTCATTTGGCCTATCCCTTAAGTCAGATAAGGTTCCTCTGCTACACATTATCTTCAAAGACAACTAAGACTCATCTGCAGCTTATTCCTAGAATAACTTTGAAGTAGAAGGTTTCCTAAAAATCCAATTCTTCCTTTTAATTAATCCATGCCTTAAATTCTTCTGATCTCTCTTACGGTTTCTTGGCAACCACTGGCTAAGCACTGTCATTTTAGCCTCAAAGACACATCATCTGCCCATGAACATTACCTAATGTGCCATTCATAGATAGAGAGCCTTCAAATGCAGTTCATATTTTATAAAATTCTTCAGGAATCAGAAAAGTCAAGTGTATAGCTTAAAATAGAAATATTAAGAAAGCACAGTAGAAATGAAGCCATTTGTTATTTTATGACCCAAATAAAAACCACAGTTATTACTTTGGTATATTGTATTATAGCCTTTTTAATGTTTATCTATTTTAAATAGAGTCAAGATCTGTAGATAGCTTTTCTACTTTTTAACCTAAAGATATACTAAAGAGAAATTTTATAAACACGAGCTTGAATAACTAATATTCCTTAATACTGGCACATTCAATTCACTTAGCCAATCTCTTTTCCTTATAGTTTTTTTTTCTTTTAGTGTATTGCTACTTAAAGATACTTTAATGGCTCACATATTACTTATACATAGCAGTATCTCAAAGCCAAGCTACACTAGGGCCTCACCTTCAAAATATTATACAGTGCTCATTCCTTAAAGCTATAAGATGCTCTTGCTTTGTGATCATTAATGGAGATATGGGGCCATCTGACCTGAGAAAATATAGGGATACGGAAAGTATATAAAATCCATCAGGACACAAACAGATGTTTGGGGAAAAGGCGTCTCAAAGATATCAAAAGATGTCTTAGGGCTGAGGTTCTAAGTTTTTCTTTCTACAACAGAGTCAGGCCATGAAGAGGACAAAGGAACCAAAGGACCAGTTGGCTGTCTTCATTCCTCTTTTAACTTAAATGAACAAAGAGACCCTGCTGACTCATGTGGTCAAGGAAACAGGAAACTAGACAAGAATTTGGGTCACTGGCAGGCCCTATGTAAATGCTTACCTACAGTCTTTTCCATGTCCCTTGGAATCCTACAAGGACACTTAAGGAACAAATTTACTGAACTCATCTCGTCAGAGACACAGATAGTGACATAGCCACATGCCACATCCGATTGTCCTCATAGCTCTAAATCCTCACTTTTCCCTTCCCTGGACAACTGTTCATTTCCATCCTTTACCCCAATCTCCAACCTCATCAACAGGATACTGAAGAATGGGAGGAGTAAGGCCAAGAAGTAGACACGAGTTACTTCCCTTAATTCAGCTATGAAATCAGCTCACATACTTAATCGACATCACCACAAAAATGACCAAAGGGCTTGAGAAGCAAAAGAATCTAGAATATAAATAAAAGGCCAGATTATCTTCCAATGTATACAAGAGAGATTTCAGACTTTACTGTACCCAGAAACCATTTGGGAATCTTCAAGGAGATATTGACACCTGGTTTCACCCCAGATATTCTGAGTTAAGTGGAGTGAGACTGGAGTGTTGGGGATTATGAAAAACTAGGTGACTGTAATATGCATTAAAATTTAGAATCCACTGGCATGGAAATTGTTCCACAAGGATATGTCTAGACCATTTGTTTTATTTTCAGTCTCTAGAAAAGATGCTATAGAAAAAAATGGTATTATAAACTATACTTTGGAGTATAAAGGAGACGAAATCTTTGAACAAATAATATATGTAACCAAGTTTTCTTTGAATGATTTTTCTCTCAGCACTGCCCAGCCTCCTGTTACGAAGGAGCCAGAATGAGGGTGGGATCAGGAACAGGTAAAGAAAAATGAAACACTGGCTAATACCTAGAGCAGGGATGACTGTCCTGCTGCTTTTATTTTGAGGATTATTTTACATAGAATGCTTTTTGTTGGTTTGTTTATTGTTTTTTTGAGACAGGGTCTCCCTGTAGCCCCAGCTCTCTTGAAACACATTATATAGACCAGGCTGGCTTCACTTTCACAGAGACCCACCCGCTAGAATTAAAGGTGTGAGCCACCACTCCCAGTTTATATAAAAAAATTGTGTGTGTGTTTGCATTCTTGGTGTTAATGGCAAAACCATATAAAACACAAGTATTGTGGGGTTGGAGAGAAGGCTCAGTGATTGAGAGCACCGACTGCTCTCGCAGGGGACCTGGGTTCAATTCCCAGTACCCACATGCTGGCTAACAACTGTCAGTAACTCCAGGTCAGTAACTCCAGTTTCAGGGAAATTGGATGCCCTCGTCTGACTTTCTTGGGCATTTTACAATACGAATGCACTTACACACAAGCAGGCAATACACTCAAACACATAAAATTAAAATAAAAAATAAAAAATTCCACAAGCATTGTATAAAACCTAAGAGTGAACACATCACATTGTTAATGCAAATTTATTTCAGAGTCATGGGATTATAGGCGATTTTAATTTTCAGTGTTGTGCATTTTGGTATTCTCTAAATGAAAGATAATAGGTATGTTTATATTTTGTTTGTGACAAAAACCAGTGTTTATGTTTTAAAGCATTAAGTAAACTCTGTCTGACATGGGTTCTTGTCTAGTATTAGATGTTCAAAATCTAAACTAAACATATTCATTATAAAATCACATTATATCAGGGATTTAAAATACAGATTGTTTAAAATTTGTAATAGCCAACTTTTCTTTAAAAAATTATAGGCATAACTGAGAATTATATTTAACACAAGAGCTTTATAATTCATTCTTCAAATCTTTTTGGCCATGAAGTCTTGGAAATTCCACATAAAAGCAAACCAAACCTATTCAACGGAGCAAGCCTTTCAAGCTAGGGACTTTCACTGCCTGCTTTTCTTATCATTCAACAATGCAAGTCCCCTATCTATTACAGACATATGTGTGAATGAATAACGTGCCGGCTGGGACTGGCTGTGAACATGATTCCAAGCCTGCCTCCACACCCAAAGCTGTGTTGCCGTCAGTGTGCCTGAATCCTGGGCACAACCAAAGAACAAAACTGAAACCTGACCACACCTGTCACTAGCCCATGCTTGTCAGGACAAACATCCCAGAGGGGCCACCCTGCTGTCCAGTCTCAGGCCAGGCTGGCCTGGAATAGATGAAGGAATGGGAAGCTCTGAGATCTCAGCAGGGGAAGCTGTCAATGAGAGGCTATTGTCTCCTAGACCCGGCTGTCAAGATATGGAAAACAGAGGAGGATGAGCAGGGGCTGGCTGCTCCAGCATGCAGCCTGGCTTCTGGTACTGACAGTGAGGAAGGAGGCTCTGAACACGGTCCAGCAGGGAGGGTCAGTCCTAAGATTGAGGGAAGCCAGAGGGTTCTTTATAGAGCGACTGCAAAGAGTTCCTCTGTGATATCTAGTTTGTCCACCAAGAATGCCTTGAAGATAGCTCCCAGCCCTGAGATGTTAAGATTCCTTGGCTCATCTGGATTCACATTTCATCTATCCTCCTATTCCATCTACTCTTCACAATCACCAGCCCCGACTTGTCTTCACTTATACACAAAGATTTGCAGTGTAGACAAGGCTGGCCTCGATCTCACAGAAATCCACCTGCCTCTGCCTCTGGAGTGTTGAGATCAAAGGCAGTGCCACCACGCCCAGCTTCATTCTTCCTTTATTCTTGTTTCATCCATGGGAAGAGGACAGAGCTCGCACTGGTAGAGGCTACAATGGCTTTAGTTCCTATCAAAACCCTGAGCCTAATTTAAGGCAGGGCTTCTTAAACATTTTCCAGTCACAACCCAGCTTTGCTTAGGAAATTTTTATACAACCCTGGATATAAATATATATATGCATATATGTATATCAAATATATTACTATATAAATCATAAAGAAATTTACTTTAAAACAATGCTCTGGCATACATATAATTGTACCAGTCATTAAAAACTAAAGCAAATTTGCATACAAATGAAATGAATGTGCTTGTTTGTCTAACACAATATAATCCAAAGACAAAATAATTTTATACTTCTATGCTGAGGAATGATGTTAAGAAAATATCTTTATTTTCTGTAATCAAACCATTATGTTTCTATAAGAGCAAAAGCTTTGTACGAAGAACAAAAACACTACAATTCATAATATATAATAGCCTTAAATCTGAGCTGAGATGTTGCTGTGTAGTACGATGACATGCACGGTGAAAGTGTGCATCTTGCATGTTCACAACCAAGGCTGCCACAAGGTTCTTTACAATCCTCACATTGCGTTATGTGACCCTATATGAGGTTGCAATACAGAGTTGACGAAGCGCTGATTAAAGGATAGCTTGCTGAAGAGTGGGTACACGCTGTCTGAAAATATCCCAACCCCTCCTGCTCTTGGGATCTCTTTCATGGGAACGCTCACCAGCTTGTTGACTCATTCTTGATTTCCTGTTTGCTTTGAACTTCTGCTAGAATCTATATGTGAACTTAAATGAACTTATGGTCATGTGGGCAGCTTATCCTCTGAGCCAGGAAGATTCTCTGCCAAAGAGCTAAGGTGGGTTCCAGAGCAAACTAGGTAGTGGGAGACTTGGTTTTGTCCCACGGCTCGCCTGCCCCTTTTCCACGCCTGTGGATCCTATTCTGTGTAGTTTGCTTCCCTTATCACCATGGGCTCCTGCTTTGTCCCTGCTCTCCTGGCTAGCTGCCTTATTGGAAAACTCAACAAATAATCAGCTTGTCTGTCAAAAATACATACACCTGACAGGGGTTTTGTCTTTTACTGGCTGCTCCTGGAACCGCGAAGTCTTCCTGCTTTTGACTGAATCCACATTAATGTTCTTGCCACCCAACAAGGCTCTGAGACCTGGAAGACACTTTTATAGGAAACACTGGTCTACCGTGACTCAGTGGATGATCACTTGAGCACCACCCATCAGATGCACGTGCCTACTGGTCTTCTTGGCTGCAGGTGACACCGTAAACATTCTGTGGAGAACTTGTGAGCAGGCACCTTACATGCCCACCCAGTGACTTCATTCAACTCAACAAACAATTCTGATAAAACATCAACTATTTTCAATGAATGTTAACAGGCGGCGAGGGAAAGAATCAACTTTCTAGACAGAAAATCTTCATCTGGAAAATATAGCCTCTTCAGTCAGAAAACAGACGACATACTCAAAATAATTGTGATACGGGAAAATTTCAAGGGATAGTTCAGTAATCCTTAGGTCCAAAGCAATAATAAAAGGAGGTAGAACCTGGAAGGAGACAGTTATATATAAAAGGCTGTTCTGAGATGGTGAAGGCACATCCAGTCCACGGTAAGTTTGCAGGGAAATGCCAGGGTAACTCACACGCTCACCTCATCTTTTCTTTTGATCCTTTTCTGATCTCTTCATTTTTAAAAAATTGGAAGCCAAAAGACTTACTTATAGGTGAGATTGTTTATGAGATAGTCATGTAACTGTGATAATAAAGGTAAGGCTACCTTAGTGGACAACTTTCACTGGTACATTTTACACACTGCAGTGTGAACCACGCTCCCTTGAGTTCTACAATAGGGCAGCCCCACTAAGCACCTAGTCCAATACTTGACACAGTATATGCTGTGCAGATATGAACTCCCTGCCCTCTTTCAACTGGGACACACTCACTTGGCAGTGCCCAAATCATATGTTGATATGTGGGCTTTTTGGCCCCTCACACACAGGAACTTAAAGATACAACACCCTTTAGGTAATCTCATTCTCTTAAGCAGCAAAGGACTTAATGGTGGGGAATTCTAAAACTTGACTCTTACATTCACAGATTTTCAAAAACAGGTGCTTTCAAAATTGTTGCTTCCTACTGAAAGCCTTTGCCATCTCCCAAGGTGAGATGAGGCAGATGAGCTGGTGGGAGGTGAGAAAGAATGAGCGCACACACAGGATGCTAAGGGTGTTGATTAGAAATATTTCCAATCAACACATGAGCCAATACATCATACAGGAAATATCACTACCTGATATTTTAGCAAAAGCAACTTACACTTACTCATTCCCCATACATTTCAGGGAAGTTTCAGTCAAGGTAAGGAAGAGAGTCAACGAAACTATCCCTAATGATTAGACTGGTGAGATTTGGCAATTTGTTCCTGAAACTCAACCAGTACTGAATAAAATTCAGCTTCAAAGTAAAAATAGTATGAAATACCTCATGAAAAGAAATTTCAGTGAAGAAAAAACAAAACAAAAACAGTTGGCCCACTAAATTAAAATAGTCATGGTAGAACTGCTATCTCCCTTGGTAGGAGAAGGGTTAATCTTATTTTCATCAAAACAAACTAGATGCAAATAAAAGATCAACCTTCATCCTAATGATCTCAGTGTTAAGCAGTCTCTCCGTGGGTCTAGAAATTGTGTTTTAGGATTTCTGCTAGTGTTTACAGTCTGTGTGACTTCTGAAGATTCTTTTGACTCAGAGATGAGGAATTTGAGTCATTCTCTGTAATCACAAATAGCATTAATGTCTCCATCACCATTTCACTTTTGCCTTCAACCTTTGCAACTCAGAAAAATAAAATTCTAGAAAAGCAATCACAAGGCAGCAGGCATGTTTTTTGTCCCTAAGACAAATGCACAATGCAAAGGACAAAGAGGTTACAAATTGTGTGATCGTAGAGAAATTGCTGCATTTCTCTGGGCTAAAATATTCACATGTGTGCCACAGGAGTTTGGATTACTACTGTAAGGTATGGCCCGAGTCTGAGAGAGAGGAAACAATTTCCTTGTCTCTTATGTGGCAAAGCCCATTGGCTTTGAAAACCCTACATTTTTCTACTTCTACTTTGGAATCATGATATAAGTGAACATCAGGAGAACATGGCTAAAACTTTACTAGGACAACAGGATGCACATAGCAGTTAGGGGAGAGGACAGGTCAAGAGACTTGCTGAAAGATGTTATCATGCATATCAGAGATATCTCACATACATTTGGACAGTAGAACAGGAGGTCTTCAAGACAAAGGCCAACAGTGTAAACAGGAGTGCATACATGTGGATAATTTGAAAGAACTCATTACCATGAAATCAACTGATTCAGTACTAAGAAAACACAATAGAAACCTTAAAGAACTCAGGATATCTGACATATGACTAATTAAGCTATTAATACCCAAGTGTTAGAGCAAGTTCTAGTCTGGATGCCTTTTTAATGATCCAGTCAGCAAGTATTTACTGAGCTCCTCCATTACATCATGTTCTCTGTTGTCAAAGATTAAGGACAAAGCAAGACTGATCACTGTCATGGAAGAGCTAGACAGTAGAGGCAATATTCAAATACCTCGATATGCACCGACACACCAGAGCATAAGCCATGAAGGATGACAACTAGTGTGGTGAGCTATTACAAGAGAGATGACTTTTGTAGTCAAAGAAGAATTTTAGCAGAAGGGATACTAAGTTGAATCTGCAAGCTGAGTAAGGGTAAGCCAGTTGATAGGCAACTGTTCCAAGCAGAGGGATGAGTAGATGAAAATTTTCCAAGCTTCCTGGTATTTAAAGTTGAGACACGAAGGAAGAAACTGAAGACAAACAGGCAGTCAAGGGTGTTTTCATATCTTGTAGACTATGCTAAAGGTTTGGGTGTCAAATGCTATATAAGTGACTGGACATAATGCAGGTTCATAAAGGCCATTCTGGATTTGGGAGAAAAAGCATGAAAATGGCAAGCACGGTGAGGAGGTCACAGCAACAAGTCAGGAAACAGCACAAGTTCAAACCAGGACAGTAGTAGAGGAGAAGGAGAGGAAGGGGACTAGTTGACAAATCATCCACCTAAAACTCACAAGCTCTGTGAAGAGGGGGATAAACAGGCAAGCACAGTGGTGTGCACCTGTGATCTCAGCACTTGGCAAACTGAGAGAGGAATGCAAGCACCAGGTCAGTTCGGGCCACACAGTGAGTTGGAGGTCAGGCTGGGCTAAGTAGCAAGACCCTATGACCACAAAAACAAGTTATAAAACCATTCCTATATTTATGCAATGAGCAATTAGATATATGAAAATACCATGTTCTTAGACACGGGGAAGGAAGAAATAGATGGAAATCAAGAGTTTCTGTTTCCATAGTCCTATGTTAAACACTGCTATGAAATTAAGATAACAATGTTGGGGCTGAAGGGATGGCTCAGCGGGTAAGAGCACTGACTGCTCTTGCAGAGGACACAGGTTCAGTTCCCAGCATCCACATGGTGGCTAACAACCATCTATAACTCCAGTTCCAGGGGATCTGACTCTTCTGACCTCTGCAGGCATTGCAGGACACTGGTATACTTACATGCAGGCAATACACTCATACACATAAAATAAAAATAATAAATAAAAATTTTAAAAAGATAAAGATGTTAAAGTGACCATTCAAATTTAGGAGGACCACCGGTGGCTTTAACGAGATCAATGGTGGAGTGACAGGCACAGAATTAAGATGCACAACGTATATACCAAAGCTTAGAAGGAAGTTTGCTATAAATGTCATAGAGATGAAAGATCAAGGGAAAGTACTTTGAAGTAAATGAGGACATGGTGCAGTTTTCTGATATGAATCCAGTGGGAGAACAGAAGTAAGTTGCATGAGCTAGAGGGGAAGACTAGGAAAACATGGGAAGGGATGATGCAGGAGATACCTGCAGAAGGCTGGCTGATCATAAGAGGGATGCTGGCTCCACTGCACAGGGAAGGGAGTACACAAAGTGCTGTAGATAGGATGGAGGGAAGAGAGAGCATCCCTAGAGTAACCATACTTGATGGCTTCTCTTCCTTCTACAAACCAGGAGACAGCGTTTGGTAAAGGTTGAGGAGGGAGTCCAGGGGTTTTACTAAATTCAAGGATACTTAGAATAAGTGTTTCATGATAAAGTAAAGACACAGTGAAAAAAATTAAGTATAGTATTTTGGCTTTGCTGAAGCTCTAGTTGGTGGCTGGTGCTCACAAAGTTCCCCAGTATTTTTCTCCAGAAACCTTGAGCTAGCTCTTTGAGTGACAGGGTGTAATCTGGGCTCATTTGGGTCAGAATCAGACAGCTGAAATTAATGGAAGAGCAAGTGTGGTATAGTTGTTCCCTTCAGATTAAAACATTCCCTCTTGGAGGAGAAGCTCATAAGGATTATGAAAATCACAAGAAGCTTGCAAGACCCAGGAAGCCCCTCCCCAAGCTGGTAGGAAGCAGACTTCAGTGGAGTAGCTGACTGCAAATTGGCAAGGAAATTCCAGTGACACAGCTTTCACAAGTGGTCGCCCATGCTGGGGTGAGGCTTTTCAGTGATGCAGCGACCCAAGAGTCACCCACATTCCTACAAGTAACCCCAGCCAACTCACTGGTTCATTGTTTCTTTGGTCTGTCATTGCCCTCTCTGTTTTGAGTGATTATGTGGTTTTGTGCATCTCTCCAGTGAAAGTAACACGAGCCACCCACATTCCTACAAGTAACCCCAGCCAACTCACTGGTTCATTGTTTCTTCGGTCTGTCATTGCCCTCTCTGTTTGAGTGATGATGTGGTTTTGTGCATCTCTCCAGTGAAAGTAACACGAGTCATAAATTTTTGCAAAAGAAAATTAAAGTGAAGGCTCACGGTGTGCAATATGAGGGAATGAAAGGAAACAGGAAGACTTTGATGAGAAAATGGAAGAATCATTGGCTTGGACATCTCAGCAAGGTCACAGGATCACTGCATAGACACAACTGAGCAAGCAAGCTAGAGAGTTGCATATTAGAAACCAGCAATAATAGAAACAAGCGCACTGTGCTGATGACCAGATTTACAAGCAGGAAAGACAGAGGGGATAAATGAAGTATGAAAAGAGTGAGATGTCCTTACAGATAACATGTCAATGAAATGAGAAGTCAGTAGGTGCTAAATTTTTACAGATGATAGTGGAAGATAAGGACCCAAGGAAGACCAAGAAAGGTGTTCAGTGACTGAAAGAGCTACGGGGAGATGAGAGTACTGACTGATGGTGTGGCTTTAGGAAATAACCTCTAGAGCTGAAGAGATGGCTCAGTGGGTAAAGCACTTGTTTTGCAACACTGGTGACCTGGGTTTGGATTCCCAGCATCCATGTAAAAGCAAGATGCAATAGTATGTGTGCCTGCAATCCCCGTGCTCCTCTGGAAAGCTTGGAATGGAGACAGAAGAATCTCTAGAAACTTGTGGGCCAGCTAGTCTGGAACACGCAACAGTCAATGACAAGAGATCCTGTCACAAACAAGGCAGAAGGTGAGGACTAACACCTGACTTTTCCTCTGGTTTCCACACATGCGCTGTGGCCTGCACGCACCCACACTTACGCACATGAGCATGCATACACACATACATCATACACAGACACAGACACATAGGAACACAACAGGGAAGATTAACTAAAAACATCTCAGCCTAAAGGGGCTACAAGGCAGATGCTACTCATGCCAGTCTAAGCAAGAGGAGGACTGAATAGTTGCAGAAATTGCATATTTAGAGAAATTCACTGTTTGGAAAAGTCTAGGGAACAGCAAGTCGAGTGAGGGATGTTTGTTGGTTTGTTTGCCTGCTTGCTTGTTTGTTTTCAGTCTGTAAAGAAGATGTGTGGGTTGATAGAGGGGTAAAATTGCCTTTTTTGCATTAGGAAAACCCAGGAATGATTAGGGCTAGCAGCCTAGGACTGCAGCCCCCTGCTTTGCTTTGTTGGGCTTTATTTGTTTTGTTTTATTTTGTTTTGACAGAAATAGTGTTCAGGGTTTCTGATATGATCACAACTCTGCATAAGTCAACATTTTTGCTCTTCTCTTCATGAAAATCATATAAAAGTAACAAAGAATAAAAAAAAAAC
>NW_008360318.1:650554-684879 GCF_000622305.1 Nannospalax galili | reverse complement strand
TTCATGTTGGGATTACAAGCACAAGCCACCACACAGGAACAACTTCATCAATTTGAACTCACCTCTCACTCGTGTAGAGCAGAGAAAAAGAGCCTGGTGTGGTGGCTCACACCTTTAATCCCAGCACTTGGGGAGCAGAGGCAAGTGGATCTCTGTGACATGGAGTCAGCCTGGTCTACACAGTGAGTTCCAGGACAGCTGGGGCTATAGGGAGACTCTGTCTCAAAAAAAATAAATAAATAAATAAATAAATAAATAAATAATACAAGCGTAAGTATCCCAGACCTCCTTGCACCCATAATCTCAGCTCTCAGCTCTGTTAGGATTTTTCTTTTTCTTTTTCTTTTTTTTTTTGTCTTTTTTGAGATAGGGTCTCCCCGTCGCCCCCGCTGTCCTGGAACTCACTATGCAGACCAGGCTGGCCTTGAACTCACAGAGATTCACCTGCCTCTGCCACCTGAGTGCCTGGATTAAAGGCATGTGCCACCACACCAGGCTGTTCTGCTAGGATTCTTGTGTGCCACTGGGAGCTTTCCCAGACCTTCCATGAATCCTTGCACCCCAAGACCTGTGTGAACTCCCAGCTTGACCTATCAGTCAGCTTGCTCACCTAGCAACCACACAGCCCATCCTGCTGTTCCAGGACCATGAGGAGTCAACCCTGGAATCTCACCTCAAAAGTTGCACCTATCCATAGCTTAACTAAGACCCCTTCTTAACACCCCAATCACATGTCAACATAAAGTGGCCCCAAAAGTGACCACCAAGCACTTCTCAGCTGGGTCATAAGCTGACAAGGTGGGGAAAAAGCAAACAAAGATACAAACAACCATTCAACAAAGACAAGATCAGCTATCCATACCAAGAAACAAAACCAACAACACTAGTCCAGCCTCGGTCTCATCAAAGAAAGACAAACAGCATGAATAACCAAGACAGTGTTCCTGTTACAGAAATTATCATCCCATCATAGTCTCCAGAGAATGGCAACTTAATAGATGCACAAGAAAATGATTTCAGAATGGCAGTTTTAAATATAAATATGTTCAAGGAACTCAAAGACGATATCAATAAAAGACTGAATGAAGACCCGGAAAACACAGACAGCTGAACGCAATAACAAAAACAATTCAAAACACAAAATTAGAATTCAGTAAAGGGGTAGAATTAAAGTAACATGCTTATATGTTTGCTTGCATATAGCAACTCAGAGAATTCTTAAGAAAGTATTAACAGTATGCAAATTTAGAGGTGTTTGGAGAGCTGAGAGGATGGCTAGAGAAAACTAGGCTTATCCTGATTTGCCCCAGACAACCGTGGTTTATAGCTATTGTTCCAGCTGAATTATTAACAATGATCTTTTGCTCTCAAAATTGCTCAGTATGGATAAGAAATTATAGACTTGTCATGAAATCATACAGAAGCTGGTAGCCAGTGATTGCAAACACTCATGAGGCATTTACACTGTGTTAGGCACAGTTGTAAATACTTGGTATAGGTGTAATCCTCACAGCTAGTGTCTTGACTACTGGGACCGTGGTCTGTGGCTCATTCCGTCCTTGTTTCGAGTTGGGCAAGACTGGACAAGTCAATAATGAAAATGATAGCAAATCGCTTTTATAGTACGGTATGGCACCCTAAACACTTGGCATGTCTTATCATCTAATCTGGTTAGCAAACCTTCTAGGTAGATAGGAAATAGTATTTTCAAATCATATGTGAGAGAAACCAAGGCATAAGAGTCGAAGTCGCTTACCTAAGTGGCATATCGGGCAGTAACCCAGCTGCTGTTTGCAACTAGATTTTCCTGTACCCAAGATATGAGTGTGTGTATGTACATTTGTTCTAATCCTAGCCTCCAAATTTAATGTGATAATGCTATTTTGAATTTGCAAGTATTATTTATCACAACTAAATGATAAAATGAAGGCATTATTTTTTAATTTTTTTAATATTTTATTTATTGTTTTTATTTTATGTGCATGAGTGTATCACCTGCATGTATGTGAGCGCACCTGTGTCGTGCAATGCCACGGAGGTCAGAAGAGGGCTTTGGATTCCCCTGGAACTGGAGTTAAGGACGGTTCGTAGCCGCCATGTGGGTGCTGGGAATCGAACCCGGGTCCTCTGCAAGAGCAGTGCGTGCTCTTAACCGCTGAGCCATCTCTCCAGCCCCTTAATTATTTTTTGAGTGTGTGTGAGCACACACGCCATGGCACACACGCAGAGGTCAGAGGACAACTTGCACCCATCAGTTCTCTTCTTCTCCCGCATCCCAGACTAAGCTCAAGTCACCAAAGTTGGCAGTGTGTGCCTTTACCCACTGAGCCACCTCACCAGCCCAAATTAAAGCATTATGATGGCTGACAGAAGGACAATGGATAAGTTTGGGTTTTTTATGAAACTTTTTTTACAATAATGCTCATAATGTATGACTCTTCCAAGGTAATCACGGCTACCAGAAAGTGTCCATGCTAAATACTAACTACCATATACAGTATAATGTCAGTTACATAACTCACACATGAATAAAAAAATGAAAATAATTATTTTACCAAAAGTGATCATAAAGGTATCACTCTCTGAGTTACAGAGGTATAAGTAACGGTTTCTGCCTCTATATTTTTCAGTACTATTACATGCTTTTTTGTATATCACCCATTTGTCAGGAACTTGCTATGCACCTCAATCAGCCTGGCCTCAATCTTCTAGAGATCCTCCTGACTCTGCTTCCTGAGTGCTGGGATTAAAGACGTGCACCACCATGCCTGGCCATCTTTTATATTTTGAAAAAATATAAAACTGGAATAATATGCAATATGCAACTGGAAAAATCTAGAACTTTCCAGTGAAGTTGAATGATTCCCTTATGAAGTTGGTCTCTCTTCTAGTCCAGCTATAGGCTAAGGGAAATGGAAGAATCATTGAAGTAGATAAGGCAGGGTAGTGAACCAGGGATGCAGGTTTTATGGAAAGAAACAGATGTTTACAAAGACAGATGAAGACACGTAAGACATTTATGAAATGACCTTCTCAGACAACTGGAAAACCATACAAGTCCTGCTCAGCATGTTCTCCCGAATATTCCAAATAATGCATCAAGCTAATTTGTCTTCAGAGATATTTAAACTAGAGCTGTTGTCAAGGACTATGAGGAGGAGACAGAGCTTAACAAAAAAAAAGGAAAAGGAGACAAGATGAGGGTTTATGGGAGACCTACGACACTCCAAGGCACTGCTGAGTATTTTTTTAAAATCTTGATTTCATTTCAATCTTCACAATGACTAGTGGAAGGCTGGAGCTGGCCTGTGCTGGCTCCAAGAGTGAAGTATAAAATTTCCAGGAATTCTGCAAGCTGATTACTAAATATGGCCATTATTAAAATTAAATTACATAAACTTTAAATTATGTTAAAAACTAAGGTGACATATATTCAAAGCTCATCACTTCCCAATAATTTTATCCCATTTCACTATGATGTATGCTCTTAAGATCATTTGCCTCTATTGTATGTGCAGGGAGGGAGCAAACACTACGTATTCATGCTTTGACATTACATACGTGACTCGAAATCAGCTACACTGGAATCTTCATACCACCGGTTAGGAGATGCGACAAGTCAAGCTCCTCATTTTTTCTTCCCTGTTTCCATTTTTAGAGCTGGTTGTTAAATACTCGGCAGCACACTACAGACACACCTCCCGGAAACACTAGGCGAAAAGGAAGGGAGCATCTCCTGCTATTGACCATTACACTGCAAATTACCATAAAGATGCCTTGATGAAAAGCTGAAGTTAGTGCGCCCGTGGTCCACCTGGCTTTCATCATCATCCCATGGCTGTCAAGTTCTGCTACAGTCTTTAGCAGTGATAGGAACCTGAGACGTCTACAGGAAATAAGCCGGAGGACACTGGTACAATGCCCAGCATTTGTGAGGCCTGTGTTTGATCCCTAGGCACTTCAGGAAAAGAAACCATTCACACTCCACTCAAAGCCCACTACTGTTTACATGTTGTCAAGGGTCCTTCCAGCCTCCTGTGTGTTTGTGTGTGTGTGTGTGTGTGTGTGTGTGTGTGTGTGTGTGTGTGTGTTTGGTAGGTTAAAAAGCAAAGGCCAGGATTTCATCCCAGTTCCTTTGACATTGAACTGTATCTACTGACCTTCTAAGCTGTAGCCTATGTCCACCCCTAGAAATCTTTTCTTCCACCTTATAGTCTTTTTGTATGGCCAAAACGTTAATTTGGATAAATTTGGTAAAGGAACTCTTTGCTTTGCCTACTTTTCATAAAGCGGTAGGAATTTTCATCTCCAGAATCTATTTAAAAAGAAACTTTGTCTAGGCTCCATTTCTGCCGAGCTCGGCGGACCCAGGCCCCGGGCTCTGCAGTCCCAGGACACTAGATCCTCTGCCTGGCTCTGCCGCCGTTTGGCTGTGTGTCTCTGGAAAAACTGCTTATCATCTCTGTGCCTCCATTTCTGCCGCTAGACATGGGGTCTTACAGGTGTACAGGCACTTACCAGAAACTGTTGGGGGCAGAGGTGGTGTGGAAATGACAAATAGATGTAAGGCAGAGCAGCGCTTCACAGAGGGCATTAAGAGAATCTACTGTATATTTTGCAAAGTCTCCAGAAGCACCGGGGGCAGCCCCACAAAAACACATGAATATCATGAATACCGCAAATCTGAATGTGTAGACATCCACTCTGGTGACATAAATAAAGCCCATGACTGGTTTCCCATCATTTCAGGTCAGAATGTTCCGCAGAGTGAGTCCAAAAGTCTCATCAAGTTTTGATGCAAATGAGTGTAGAAAGTCTTTTTGGTTTCAGGGCTTTAGAATTTTAAAAATATTTTATTTATTATTTTTATTTTATGTGTATGAGTGTATTGCCTGCATGTCCTGCAATGCCGCGGAGGTCAGAGGAGGACTTCGGATTCCCCTGGAACTGGAGTTAAGGACGGTTCTCAGCCACCATGTGGGTGCTGGGAATCGAATCCAGGTCCTCTGCAAGAGCAGTCCGTGCTCTTAACCGCTGAGCCATCTCTCCAGCCCCTAGAATTTTTTAAATTATGGATAAGAGACCGTGAGTCTAAAAAAGGTTCTAGGGCACCATAACTGAGGCGGGGGACTGATGTGTTATAGGCCTGGTGCAGGCACAACAGCTCAGAGTATCTGCCACAGCAGCAGAGCCACAGGATCACACCGGAGCTTGCCGCTGCTTCTTGTACTGGCTGTTCTCACTCACAGGCTCTACTACACGTAGCCCCCTCCTGCGGCCACTGTCCTTTAATTCCAATCGTCATAAGTTTTGTTGGTTTGGATTGCTTTTTTGTTTGTTTGAGGCAACTGTCTTCCTGTGCAGCCTACCTGGCCTAGAACTTGCTACATAGATTCCACTGGCTTTGACATTCCTTCCCCCTTTGGAGTTCAGGAATTATATACAGCTTGTTTTTGAGATGGAGCCTCACTATGTAGCCAGTCTCACACGTGTGCATTCCCGGCCTCTCCCTCCAGAGTGCTGGGACTACTGGTGTGAGCTGCCATGCCCAGCTTCATCATCTCCTACTTGAACTCTTCTATGACCCTCTTCTCCAACTCTCAGACTCCAGTCCTTTTCCTAGAGCACTGGCCCTCCCCATCAGCACAGGATCACTCTAAAACACACCAATGTGACCTTGAATCTCTCCTCCCCTCCACTGGTTTCCCATTGGTACCTCCTGCAGCTTAAACTGATCAGAATCACCTACAAAACCAGACCTCACTCTGGTCCTCTTTACCACCTAGCACATCCTTCCAAGTATTTTAGCCCACAGTTTCTTAAACTTTTCCCACTTCCAAGTCATTTGCACCCAAGAAAATTCTATATGACCCCAGGGAATATAGACATATGAAACAGGTATATAAACCAAACATTTACTGAAGGAAATTTAAAACAATTTTATATACATGTAATCTTAACCATTTATTAATGGTGACAACCAATTTGCCTATTAATGAGTATGTTTGTCTATCTAGCACAATACAATCTGGAGATGTACTAATTTGATATAAGTTCAGAAAATATCGAAAGTCTTTGTTTTCTATAATTAAACCATTTTGTTTCTACAGGAGCGAAAAACTGTATGTACAGCAAAAACATCATGATTGCATAACATACAATAGTCTCAAATCTGAGCAGTAGTGCTTCAGGCTGTATGCAATGGCACCTCAGTGTGTAAACCACACATACATGTTCAGAACCACGGTTACAGTGAAGTCACACCATGTGACATGGGCAAACACGTCCAGTATCACCTGTTTTTTACCTTTGATTTTGAGCTCATTTTTGATCTCTGCATTCAGAAACCTTTTCCCGTTGCCCAATCTTTCAGAACCACAACATTCAGGTATGCAACCCCATATGGGGTCCTGACCTACACCCACAGTTTAAGAGGTCTGCTTTGTTCTCTAGTACTATCCCTTAAAGCCTATCTGGCACACCACAATGACACAAAGACACCACCATCTTTTGCCTTTGCAGCACCTTGTCCTCCACCAGAAATACTAGTTTCTCAGCTGCTAAAGCCCCCAGACACCCTGTCACATGAGTCCCATGACACTGTCCTCTCTGCGCTGCCACATAAACATCTTAACTCTACCACCACATGTATTGCTGAGGGGCTTATGTTTCTGAATCTCCTTCTCTGAAGACAGGAAATATTTATTTAAGAGTAAACTTCAGGGGCTGGCGAGATGGCACAACAATTAAGAGCACTGACTGCTTTTGCAGAGGACCTGGGTTCGATTCCCAGCACCCACATGGCGGCTCGGTCTCGGTCTCTGTCGCCATCTTCTGGCCTTTGCAGGCACTACACCCACCCCACCCACTCCCCAATAAACATACAGGACATGAAAACACTTGTACAAATAAAAAAGTTATTTAAAAAAAAAAAAAAAGTAGTAAACTTCAGTACCTGACCACTGTCAGCACTAGAAATGTCTGCAGAATCAAAGTCCAGGTTTAACGCTGTGTTGACTGGATATCAAAGGTTTATCTCCTTTCTCTCCTAAGCAGCAATGCTGAAACTCTTCTTGTTTTTAACCCAGAAAAGAATCAGTGCAGGGAAAACTCAGAGCAGACAAGTGTCATCCCTTCTACCGTGGATGGTGACAAATGACGTTTGGGTGTGGGCACTTTGAGGCGGGCAGGGGCCAGATGCTGCATTCAGGAAAACTAGTGAAATGGCCGAAAGGCCGCAGGGCGCGGTGTGACCATGGGGCTTCCCTGCCGGTAGATTGCTCCTGGCGATCAGTATTATTAATGTTTCACTCTCCACAAAGCAGTAAGGTAGGCCAGACCGCTCCTCAGGCCCTCAGCTGGCAACATGCCACAACTCCAGTACCCCAGAGGAGAAGCAGCTGCTATTCCTTCGCCTCCCTCCAGATGGCACAGGAGGAAAAGCGCCATTTCCTGCCCGGGGGATCTGCTTGATGGAAGTGGTGAGATGTAAATGAAACCCATTTACATGTTATGTTTTCTCCCTAAGACGGTGTTTTTCAAGTATTTCAGTGCTGGAAATGCTATCATCCTTCCGAAAGCTCCAAATGCCAATACACATCTATAGTCTAATGGGAGAAGACGCTCTCTGTGTCATGTCAATGGAAACTCAGAGATGAGGGAATTAAGTAAAACCCACACCCTGGGCTGGCAGATATTTCTCTATGTGCAGAACATAGAGACTGCAGAGCATTCGTGAAGTCCTCAGTTCCAAACTCGGGGAATACATTTTTATATAAGCATGTTCTTGAATGAAACGTGTAGAATATGGGGACAGGCTGTGTTTTAACCTTACACCAATCATGTGACCTTGGGAAAATCCTCTCTCTCTCTCTCTCTCTCTCTCTCTCTCTCTCTCTTCATCTCTCTCTCTCTCTCTCTCTCTCTCTCTCTCTCTCTCTCTCTCCATTTGTTCATATGTATAAAAAGAAGATGGTCAGTCATTTATGCTAGATACTTTGTACCTATCTTACTTAGTCCTGACAAAATAAATCAGATGATGAGGTTGATGTGGGCACCATTTTTCTAATGATGTTTAGAGACTTGACAAGGCCTGTCCTGTATCACACTGGGATGACCATGGAGATGTGCTACTCAAGTCTTCCTGGCAAAGAATCTCCTGCAAGAGGTGTTATTGATAGACAATAACCTCCCAGCGGCCACACTGACAAATCCTCAGCAGCAGTCATCTTTGAAATCACCCTCTTTCAGGGCCATTCACAGGGGAATAATTGAGAACAGCCCAGGCACTAGAAGGAACCCCCATGGTATGGATGCCTCCCATAGGCACTCATTTTTCTTATGCTCCTATGACTTAGTTGAAATTTTCTCAGTCTCATGGAAGTTACTTTCCACCCGACCCCATTTCCTTTCCCTTCTCACAAGGAGTGGGCCTGCTTCACAGTCTGAAAGCTCTTCCCACCTCTTCTGCTCTCCCCTTTATTCTGTGCAGTCACTGGGGGGAGGGGAAATACATTTTGTTAAATTCATGTTCTCATAGTGCTAGCATTTTAGTAGATGTATAATAAAATAATTACATAAAGCATGTCTTGTATTTTATATATGTAATTCTGTCTTGGTACATGCTTTGTGGAGGATCAAAAATGGCACACATGTAGTAAATATGACCACTGAGTCAAGTCTTATGAGGACTTGAAATGGGGTGGAGTAAATTATATTTAAAAAACAAGAGTTCAAACATTCATTTAATAAACATTAGTTAATCACCTAGTATTTGCTAGATCCTAAGTCAGGAGAACATAAAACCCTCCATTATTGCTACTTAATAAGTTCCAGATGTTCTTTCTACTCGAGGAAATAAAAGACCAGCACATTATGTATATCCTTGCCAGAAAATATACCATGGTCAATTTGCTTAAAATTTTAAAGCATTGACCTCCAGGATTCACTATTAACTCCCTACTTCAATTTACTTGTTTATCTATTTATTCATCTACCTATCATCCATCATCTATCTATCATCTATCTATCTCTCTATCTATCTATCTATCATCTATCTATCTATCATCTAGCTAGCTATCTACAGGCAAGGTCTTGCTGTGCAACTCTGCCTTTCCCAGAACTTACTATATAGCATAGGCTGGCCTGGAACTCAGGAATGACCCTCCAGCCTCTGCTTCTCAAGCACTAGGATTACAGGCATGCAGCATCACACCAGGCTATCTGCCTTACTTTCTGCCACTTGAACACAGGATATAATTTATAAAGTAATTCAGTTTATTGCACATTCTTCCACTAAAATGCAAACACAAAGAAATTACTTCATTGTATGAATATAGTACAAGGTAGTCATCCAATTCCCCTTGTGAAGGACATTAAGACTATATGCACAAAAGACTATATGCACAGATGAAAATGTACGAGAATTTTCATCTATGCCTCCTGAGTTTCTCTATGGGATACGTGGTTCATTTTGTGACATGCAGGACTTATGTTCTATAACTCACTGTGAATACTGAGCTAGCTAACATTACAACATTGCTGCTGCTGCTACTGAAGGGTGGAGGTTACAGGGTCAGGTTCTGCCAAACCTTCATTTGTAATTTTTAAATTCCTGTTTGGATGTTTTATTGGAACTACATTAAAATGACAGGTCAGGGGCTGGAGAGATGGTTCGGTGGTTAAGAGCGCTGGCTGTTCTTACAGAGGACCTGGGTTCGATTCTCAGCACCCATATGGCAGCTAACAACTGTCTATAACTGTAGTTCCAGGGGATTTGATGCCCTCTTCTGACCTCCACAGGCATTGTACAACATGAGTGCACTTATATACAATCAAGCAATACACTCATATACTTAAAAAATAATAAAATATTTTGGGCTGGAGAGGTGGCTCAGCAGTTAAGAACACTGGCTGTTCTTGCAGAAGACCTGGGTTTGAACTCCAGTTCCAGGGGATATGACGGCCTCTTCCTTCCTCCGCAACATTTCACGACATGGGTGCACTTACCTACGTGCAGGCAATATACACATATACATAAAATAAAAATAATAAAATATTTTTTTAATTTTTTAAAGATTAGAAAACTATTTTTTAAATGATAGGTCAATATGAGTAGAATTAACATCTGTAAAGATCTATTGCTATCTTCTCTCTTACCATCTTTTTATTTTAATTTTTATGTGTATGAGTGTTTTGTTCACATGTAAGTGTACCCCTGTCGTGCAGTGCCCACAGAGGCCAGAGGAGTGCATTTGGTCTCCTGGAACTAGAGTTATGAATGGTTGTTAGCCTCCATGTGGTTGCTGGGAACCAAACCCAGATCCTCTGCAAAAGCAGCCAGTGCTCTTAACTGCTGAGTCATCTCTCCAGCCCCTCTCTTACCATAATCTTCTAAAAATTGCTCTGTAATCTCTGTAAGAACATAGTACTTTGGGGGATTAAATTTATTCATAGGTGGTGTAATTTTGTGTTACTATAATTATATATTTAGCCATAGTATTTTCTAATTAATTGCTGTTAATATAGGGTTTGCTGGAAAGTTAATATTTTATCTTGAAATGCTTTTATTTTTAATTATTGTTGATTATGTTGGTTTTTGCACACAGATATGGCAGAAACTACTAATCATAGGCAGGCATGCATTTTCCACCTTTCTGCTTTGAATGAGTCCTTTCTCTTCCACCCTGGCCACCCTTCACTGTGTACCAGTTTTCCTAAGTACATGGCCACCAGCTAGAGACAACATATTCTATCTCCCTTGTAATCATGTAGTTAAGTCCTAGTTTCTTTCGATTGATTGATTGATTGATTGACTGATTGACTGATTGATCGATTGATTAGGTGCTGAGGATTTAGCTAGGGCTTTCCATATGCTAAGCACAGACTCTACCACTAAACTCCATCCTAGGTTCTGCTTTTCAGTTTTTAAGTGCTAAAGGCCAAAGTCTTGAATATATGATGGGATGGAAGCAAGTGAAGGTGGCCTTTCTGATCTCACACTTGACTTAATGGGACTATCCCTAAACTTACATCAGTATGAACTTGAACTCTGCCACAGCTTTTCAATAGATTTATTGAGTGTGCTATACCATTTTCTTTTTTTCTTAGTTAACATTTTCTTTTGACTTTGTGTTTTATTATGTTACATTTCAGCCAATGTGCCCTCTGCACCGTGTTGTGTATACAGCAGGTAGGTTTGAGGTGTGCCCTCTGCATCTGTGAGCTGCCTCTTTCTTCTCAGTCATGGTTGGTTTCCAACATGCTGTACCTTCCCTCCACTTCTAGATTGAGATGAAGTGCCGCACAGCAAGGCTTGGAAGCTACAGACTTAAGGCTATTAGGCGCCAGACATACAGAAGCATTTGATCTCCGCAGTGGGCCAATAAGACAAAAGTGAGGAGGGAAACACCAACAGCTAAGTTTCCTCTCATTGGCCCTCTACAGTGCAGTCTTCTCCTATAACCCTCTTGGAAGTGTTCCCATTAGTTGCGGGAATGTGACTATCTGTAGTTGGATGTCTTTGCAACTCATTTGAAAGTGGCAGCCAGCACAGCAATACAATTATTTCACATTTTCTTTGCCTCATAGCCCCTATTTTCCTTCTGCTGGGACCTCTATTTTTCAAAGCATCAACATTACAAATTCTGCTTTGGGCTCTGTTTTGCTGCTTAGAGTACTCTGGATAAAATGTAATATGTCTACTGGGAGGGTGTTAATAACATTTTTCACTTTTAGCTCCTTTCAGATAATATGGGGATATATATTGATATACAGATCTATCCTTCACGCCTTCATTCCTGAAATAAACTCTTATTTTGAAAAATACAGTTTTTAAATGATAGTCCTTTATTGAAGAATGATTCACTTATGATCCTAACTTGAATTAGTCATTATAATTCTTTGCTTATCCTATGATTATTTAATTTCAGTATCAAGGTACTATCTCTCTGTAAAATTACCTAATAGATTTTTTTGTGTGTGTTCTTCAAAATACATGTAAGGATTATTGGACATTCATGACCATTTCAGTTAATAACCACATAATATTATAAATTTTGGTGGGGGCATATTTTTTACTGCCATGACAACTTTAATGGATATTGGTTTTCTGAGGTTTTGTTTGTCTCCATCAGTCAATCAAATCTTAGCTATCAGAATGTTTTACATAGAAATATAGTTTGAAATTTGTGCAAGAGCAAAGGACACTTGTGCCATGTAATCCAAAAAAACTACAATTTTCTGTGGTTTCTAATCAAAATTAACATGACTGTACAGAAAATGCATGTGTACGTGTAGTTCAATACAACATCTGTTAGAATACCAATAATTTGGAAACTATACCCAAAAAGTGGTTTTTTTTTTCAAAAAAAGTAATTTAAGCCCACCCATTTGAATACTATGCATGCAATAAAAGTTATATACAAGTAGAGATTATGAGAAAATACTTTGTGTTAACAAATACAAAGATCAGTTGTTTCATTGCTTAATTTTGCTTGGACATGGAGAGAATCAGAGTCCAAAGTTCTAGCCTTGATAGTTTCTACATTAAAACTTTATCACAGGAGTTGGAGAGATGGCTCAGTGGTTAAAAGCACTGATTACTCTTGTACAGGATTCGAGGTCGGTTTCCAGCACCCACACGTTAGCTGGAAACCATCTGTAACCATTTGTAACTCCAGTTCCAGGGGATCCAACACCCTGTTCTGACCTCTGCAGGCATAGCACACACATAGTGCACTGACGTACACGTGGGCCAAAACACCCAAATAAATAAATAAAGTTTTTATTTAATCACAGAGATGACAATACTTTTGTCGTCAGGGACCAAATGTGTCCCAAGCATATTTAAAGGTCATGGTTGTTTTCAGTGATGTGTTCCGGGCTCTTTGCTAGGACAGGGTGTTAGATTGTCTTATAACTGCCGCATTCTCTCCCATTTCCGTGCCATGTCCTACTTCGACTGAGCTGGGATGTAAAGTACCCCCACATGGAAAGTCAGGAGAAACTGCTGACATCCAGAAGTGCCTCAGAGCGCAAACACTGGAGACCTACTCCTGTCACAGTGCATCTAGGGCATCCTCCAAACTAGAAAACAGCACCATCAAAGAAAATGTCTCTATGCTCACCAGCCTAACCCTGGGACAAAAGTGATAGCTTCTCAAATTGAGTCAAACGGGTTTTCGAAAAATAAAATTCCCCACAATGTACACTAACATGGCCTACCATCCTAGTCCATCCCAGATTCCCAGGCAGGAGCCCCTGTTATAGAGGCAGTTAAGGAAGAATACACACAGAGCCTTGGCTACCAGCACCACTATCAAATTGTGGGATAAGAAACCATTTTCCAGGGCTGGAGAGACGGCTCAGTGGTTAAGAGCACTGGCTGTTCTTGCAGAAGACCCGGGTTCGATTCCCAGCACTCACATGGTGGCTAATAACCATCTGTAACCCCAGTTCCAGGGGATCCAACGCCCTCTTCTGTCCCCCGAGGGCACTGTATGACACAGCAGCACTTGCAGTGCACATGCAGGCAATACACTCACACATAAAATAAAAACAATAAAATGTTTTTTTTTAAAGAAACCATTTTTCAAGAGAGTGTACAGACAGGAACAGAGAAGGCATATAGTAAACTTAAATTGATAATCACAATGCAAGCCTTTCACTGAGGGAAAACAACCCCATAACATCTTTTCCAGGTGCAAAGCTCTTCTGACCTATGCCATTCAGTTCCTTTGCTTGGCCATTCACTCACTAGGTTGCTAGACTCCTGCTAACTCAAAGGCATCTTGGCCACAGAGGACCTAAGATTTGTTACACACAGCCCCGCTCCTCAAGGAGCTTGTTCTAGAAGGGGTTCTGGGTGATTCCACTACATCTTCTGGGCCACAAGGTAGACAAAAGAGAAGACAGTTGGACTTAGAGTTGAGGCAGCAAAACTGCAAAGCTGCAAAACAGCATCTCCAACGGGCAGGTGTAAATGAGTAGTAAGTATCTCAGATGAAGTGGGTTTCCCCTAGCTCTTCTGCTTAGTAAGTTAGTATTTGACTTCCAGCAGCCTGACTAGAAACCGTTTCTCTACAATATACTAGGGTCTGAGTGTGATCCTCAGACAAGCTACATCAACACCACATGTGAGTGTCAGAAATGCACATTTCCAGGCCTCCGCCTCCGAACTGCTGATTTAGAAACACCGCTGTGATGGGCCTTGAAGTCACCTCAGCAAGCCTTCCAAGGGACCCTGGCGCACTGGCTGTTCAAGAAGCACTGCACCATTCCAGGCTCCGAAACAAGAGATGTAGAATGCCGTCCCAGCCTTGTTGCACACCAGCTATGTGACCTTGGTAATTTTTGCACCTTTCTAAATGTCAATTCTATTCAGAAAATTTAATTAATACGAAGGGCCAGCCCTAGGTTCATTTCTGTTGCTGACAAAGCAACTTTAAAGAAGAAAGGGTTTATTCCATTTACAATTCCAGGTTATGGTCCATCATTGTGAAGAAGTCAAAGTGAGGATTTTGTGGTGGTATAAATAAGTGTCCCCCATAGGCTCCAAGTATTTGAACACTTGGTCAGTTGATGGTGCTATTTGGGGAGGGTCATGGAACCCTTAGGAGGTGTGGCCTTGCTGGAGGAGACATGTCTCTGAGAGAGGGAGATGTTGAAAGTTCATTGTCAAGTCCGACTTTCAGTTTTACTCTCTCTTCCTGTGCTGCTTGAATATGTTTGCTCAGCTTTCTGCTCCATCTGCCTCTGCTACCATGCCTCCTGGCCACAATGGGCTCTCATCCCTCAGGAATCGCAAGCCAAATAAATTCTGCCTTGGTCATGGTGTTTCCTCACAGCAACAAGAAGTAATTATTACAGACTTGAAGCAGCTAGCAACACCCACGGTCAAGAATAGAGAGGGAACGCATGCATGCGTGCTTATGCTCACCCCTTCTTTACATGCATACAATCCAGGACCTAAGCTCAGGGAATGGTGCCACCTACAGTGGTCAGGTTTTCACATCTCAATTAATACAATCAAGACAATCTCCCACAAACATGCCCACAGGCTAACCGGAGTCCAAGTCGTTTCAAGTTGACCATTAAAATTAACCATCCCAGGTCCCTTATATTTCCTAATCCTGGAAGTTTTTATCCTGAGTAAAATGAGATAAATACAATGGTCAGTGCAATGAAGGCTCCATAAATTCCTATAGCCTAATTCTGTGGCTGACTGTGGGCTAAAAAACAGACAAAACTCCTCTAACCTAAGCCAAAAACAGATGGCTTTGAAAACAGGTTGTGAAGGATTTAAGGAGATGAGTCTAGAAGTCCAGAGGATCTGGTTATGTGAGTGATGAAGACAGCAAAAACAGAAATTGATGTGAGAAGGAGGTGTGAAATATGGTGACATTTAGGCCATTGGGTATCAGGGAGAGACAGGTAGTTTCTAATCAAATACTAACAAAGAAAATCAGCAGCAACCTGAACAACTTAGGACCAGGACTCAAGCATGATACTTTCAGAACAGATGACCAGTCACCCAAGGCAATGTACCTAAGCTCATCAGAGTGATGGAGATGACCCATATTAGATACAGGATCATCCTCAACACTTTTGTCCAAGGACCCCCATGTAAATGTGGCACACATCAGCAGGCTAGGAAACTAGGAAAAACCTATTTAAAAAAGAATAGATAGATATCTGCCTGATCTACTGGCACAGGCCTAGATACTCAAGAGACTGAGGCAGGGGGATTGAAGAGGCTTCCTGGGCTACAGAATAAGTTCCAAGCAAAGCTAGGCAACACAGCAAGACCTTGTTTCAAAATAAAAAGAATTTAAAGAAGCTGAGAATATAGCTGAATGTTAGAGCACTTGCCTAGCATCTGTGAAGTCCTAGTTTCAATCTCTAGTGTGTGTGCGTGTGTGTGTGTGTCTGTGTGTGTGTGTGTGTGTGTCCATCCATTTTTTTTTCTATCCAGCCTAGCTTACCTGTGTAACAGCCTAGACCACAGAAGCACAATATTTCCTCTGGAAAATAGTAGAAGATTGTTAAGTCCTCACAGTTTAGGCTGATTGCATTTTCTGCACCTCACCCACCCAATTCCTCAGTTGTACACTCACATGCAAAGACACGTAAACTAAAACATACTACAGTGCCCTGAGTTACAGTAATACTAAGATGTGCATATGAATGCCTAAAAGAAAAATAACCATGAAAATAGTAAAACCTTATCACAAATTCAAGTCCTAAGTCATACTATTGGGTGCTTCTAAAAATGTAGGTCGTTAAAATGACTTACAAACAGCACTGAAAGAATTATGAGCCCTACCATATACTATGTTAGACATATGAAAGGGAAGGTAAGAGGAGGGATGGAGGGATTGATTTATGCTAAATAGAACAAAATGGATATGTAATCACATTCAGAAACTCTTATTACTTGGAAAATGCTGATAATGCTTTCTGACAATATTTATTTTTGAGATAAATCTGACTTATTACTTTTCAATCCACAGAGTTGATTTCAACTACCTCAGTCACAGTGCCATAATTTATACCAGAAGAAGAAGGCATGAGACTTAATCTAGTCAGAACTTTGTAGATAGAGGAGTCAACCTCAGAGAGATGTCACAGGAAAACAGGGTAGTCTTCCCAAAGCATCCCCCACCCCTTTTCTGTCAGCTAACCCTCATTCTCAAGACCCAAACCTTGAAGATGAGAGGCAGAACAAATAGACTGAAGGAGGCACATGGTCCTCCATTACAATCCTCAGAATATGGCCCTGAAGAAAGGCCAGCAGACAAAAGGCAAAGGGATCACAGGTCACCAAGTCACCCAAACTAAGTATCTCAAAACAATTGTTCATGTTTCTCTTTCTATCTCCCCCTCCTTAGCCCACAGTCCTACCCATTCTACTTCCAAAATGTTTCTCATCTCCATCCCAACTGGCTAATCTAGACTGCCTTGTTCATTTTTTGGAAGGTAAGTATGAATGTTTGGGAACTAGTTCATTAAAAAGTATCGTCGACTCCCAAGGAGACAATTGCTTTAGCAATGAGGCAACAGGTGTTTGAATGTTATTCTTACACTATAGTCTAGCTTTATGAAAGGCATTATTAGCATCTAACTAAAAAAAAAAAAAAAAAAGCAGCAGTGTCCGCCTGACGGTCTCGGAATCCCATGCACATACCTTTGACTTTCCACTTTGTTCGGGCCTGTCTTCAAATCCAGCAAACTCCCATTTACTCTTCTGTTGTCCCTTCTACAGTCCTATCACAAGTTGCTGGTCCTTTCATTGTGGCTAATTTCTTTATTTTTAATTTAGCTTTTGACAATTTCATATTTTGTATTCACAATATATTGTATAAATGGACTTACATGACATTAATCAAAATGGATATCAAGGATTTTTAGTGCCAAATCCTTATATGTGAGTATATATCCTGATGTAACAACAGGAACAAGGAAAATGGAAGGAAACCATGGAGGGAAAGGGAGGGAAAGAGCCCAAGAGAGGGGGAATAGTAAGAAACAGAAGTTGCCAAGAGAGAAAACTGGGGTATTCAACTGGGAAGGGAGGAGGAAGGCTATGTAAGAAAACATGGGAGGAAAGAAGAGGGAGCTCAAGAGAGGGGGAATAATAGGAGACAGGTATGATCAAGGGGAAATGGGGGCGATGCTTTAACTCGGGAGGAAGCAGGGAGGTTAGACAGGGAGAGAGAGAGAACAGAGATAAATAAAGCTTAGGTGCTGTGAAAAAACGGAGGGAAATGTATTTGCTCAAAAACCTCCTGAAAAATACACATACACTATCTGAACATGAGTGAACGTATATTCCCGAAGGTTGTATAACAAGAAACACAGTGCCAGACAGGAGAAACCTCCCTTGGAGCTGTTAGTCAACTTGATCAGCTCCCAAAACCTGAAGGGAAGGCTCTATTGTTGAACATGGACTTACTTTGAACACAATACTTGGAGCAATGGAGCTGGAACTAACCTGGAATCCTTCTCCCTAAAGACTAGCTCTCATAGTTCTGGGGACACTATGGAAGCTGCTAAGGGAGAAAATCAATGGTCCAATCCCAGCTTTAAAGCCTAATAACCACAGCAATGACTGGCACAGCAAACTATAGTGGTTCAGTAGTGGCATTTTTACCTTGGGGGTAATCAAAAGCTGTGTAATTGAACTTAAAGGCTTCTCAATGGGAGGGAACTTATGTGTGTGGCACTATAAATATAGCCAAATACACATGGCTGGAGAGGTCATAGGTCCTACAGGAAACCCTACCTCTGTCATATCCCTAGACAAATGTAATTTAATGCTGCATGCTGAATATGGATCCTTGTATTTACAGGCAAGTGTGCCGGTCACCACTCATCAAAGAAACTTCTTTATGCAACAGATAGAGACTAATACAGAGTTCCGCAGTTGATCACACACAGAGAGGAAGTGTCTGAGAGATGCCCAGCCCTAAGTGACGCATCTACAATGGAACCTCTACACCTAAGACTCGTGGAACATAGCAGAACAAGGGATAGCAAAATTCCTCAACTCTCGCCAGCCAAGTTTCCTCATGTAATAGAGCACAATGCACAGAGGGCCACAACTGGCCAAAGTGTAGAGAATAAGAGATTCAGAAAGTGTGTCCCTGGATAGGATAGGACTCCTATACTAAACCTCACCCACCCATGACTCAGGGACCATTGCAGAAAAGGGGGCAGAATGATTGTAAGAGCCAGGGTTGGTGCATGAACATGAGGAAACAGAGTCTTCCATGTTCCTGGGAACGTGCTCATATGAACTTGCAGCAATGGTGACATAAGACCCATGCAAACTCAATCAGACAAAAGCCCAGCATAGAACCGGGGAAATGGGTAAGAAGCCCAACCTTAGGCA
This sequence comes from Nannospalax galili, assembly GCF_000622305.1. Taxonomy (NCBI): domain Eukaryota; kingdom Metazoa; phylum Chordata; class Mammalia; order Rodentia; family Spalacidae; genus Nannospalax; species Nannospalax galili. The sequence continues at coordinate 665,987 of NW_008360318.1, read as the reverse complement.
AAGAACTATTAGCAGCTGATCACTGCTAGGTGAGGGAGAGTTGATCTCCTTTGAGGGAGAGACTTTAGGTAGTCTAACCAGACTCCAGTCCCTTGTACTGAGGGACATTTGGGTACACAAACTTGACCTGAGAGGCCTTACCATATATGACAGAATGCATAAAATCCAGTAAGGGGGGAGATATAGGAGTGTGCACATGGGGGAGGGGGTCTAAATATGATTAAGATGAATGTATGAAATTCACAAAAATTCAATAAAAATATACACTGAAAAAAAGATATGCAGCCAAACTGCTTTCTAAATGTTTATATTTATGCCCCTATACTAACATTGCTATCTGTCTTGACCAGAGAAGATTCTTTCACAGTGGATGACAGTTAACAGAGACACATAACTAGTCAAAATGCTAAGTCTAAATGCCTGTTGAATGCCCACCCCTAAACGGGATACATTTTCACCCCCTCCAGGACCAAGTAATATAATAGGAAAGGAGACAGGAAGATTGTAAAAGTGGAAGACAGGGAGGACTGCTGTGAGACGCTGTCTTCTGGATAGGACATGGCTAATTTCTGTCTGTTCCACGTTTAACAAACAAATCTGGCTGCTGCATCTAGTTAAATGATCAGACGTCTTCCGCCTTTCCTCTGAAGTGGTCATATATTCCAATGACCCCTCTAACAGCAGCCAGACCTGATGGTCTATTGTTTTATTTTCATTCAGTGTCTGATCTTCTCTCAGCTCCTCGGGGCTCAGTTTACGTGTTATTAACAACAACAACATCAAAAAGAACGCTCAGATACCCCAGATCAAAACAAAGCCTATCTTTGTGAATGGCAGCCATGACGAACATAGGGTGGGCACACCTCAAATATCTCCTCTTTTAGTTCATTCACACAGCAGTATTACGGTGGTGCTTCTCCAGGAACTTGGACTTTTATAATTAAATGCTCACCTAAACCAGGAATGTTAAACAAATGGATGGGCTTGTGGAGGCAAATACATCTATACTAAAGCTGTAAAAGAAAAATGCCTCAGTGTGTAAAAACATTTTCCTGGGAGTGAGAATACTTTTCAGCTGGTTTTCAGAGTCCTTGATTCCAAAAATTTTGTCATTCTAAACTGTTTCGGATCCTGCTTAGAATAATATATTTTTATACCCAAACATGTTCCAAGTTTTTGCCACTTGCAATGTAAAAGAAAAAAATTTATAAAACACTTTGCTCAAGTTTCAAGAGATGCACCATGTATTAATTTACAAGTATACCTTTCAAGTGTCTGTAAGCCTTGCCTTAAAAGAATAGTTATCTCTTCATTCTTTGGGTATTATAAACCCTACAAGGACACTGAAGGCTGTTTGTTTACTGATCTAAATACAGTGGGGACTCTGTAACTCACTAATCTTCCCAATGTGCTTCAGAGCACATGTCTAAGGAGAAGCAAAGTACCTTATTAAGATGAAAGTGACCCCAAAACGCAAATATAGTTATTAAATTCCCTTTGCTTCCTTTTGATCTTGCTAATTCATAAATGACATGGATATACTTAATAGGCATCATGTCAAAATAAACACCATGCACTTTGGTATCAGGTCTAAGAACTTGGGCTGCAGATTCTCCTCTTTAATTATTATGTTATTAGAGAAAGGTGTTTGACCTCTCTAGGCCTGTATTTTACATATAAAATGGATTTTTGTTTGGGACTAAGGATCTCAGTGGTAGAGCACTTACCTAGCATGTGCTTGGTCCTGTACTCCATACCCAGCACCATAAAAATATCTCTAAGTTTTTGTTAGAATCCAATGGGTTATGTGACCAAAGTGCCTGTGCTACAATAGAGTCTTCTGGCTACAACCGGTGCTGTCCTAGAGGAATCTGAAATTCTTCCTCTCCCAGGCAAATTTCCCTTCCCTCTTGAAATTAAAGTAGTGCCACAAAACATGCTTTGGCCAGTGAGGTGGGAACAGAGGTCATTTGATTCATTTTGAGTGAAGTTTTAGGAATTGGTTATGAGTTGCCATATTTCTTTCCCAACACTCTGACAGCTGTGGAGGTGCATGTGGAAGTGGAATCTCAATGACCCTGAGTCTCTGAGCGAGTCCAGTGAGTGAAGACTTTACACACGCACACGCACATACATACACACACACACACACACACACACACACACACACACACACGGTATTCATGGTAAGAAATAAATGTTGTTTTCCTAAGTCATTGAGATCCAAGGCTTATTTGTTACAGTGGGAAATAAACCTCAGTAATATTCTGGCCAATACTGTGCTTACTAAATTTCCTTAGTGAGTTCTCTTTCCATTAATCTCACTAGCTGCACATTAGCCTGTTGAATTTTCTCTTAAAACTGATCTAACCTCAACATTTACTCTGATATGAATATAATTTTTAAATATTTTATTTATTATTTTGGGTGTGAGTGTAGTGCCTGCACGTATGTAAGTGAACTCGTGACCATGGAGGCCAGAGGAAAGCGTCAGATCCCCTGGAACTGGAGTTAAGGATAATTGCCAGCTGCCATGTGAGTGCCGGGTCCTCTGCAAGAGCAGCCAGTTCTCTTAACCGCTGAGCCGCCTCTCCGGGTCCATGAACATAATATTTTAATATTTGCTCTATTTTCTAACCACATGTGCATGTGTCTGTTTGTAGGTATGTGCATGTGTGAGTACAGTGCTTGCAGAGTCCAAAAGAGGGTGTTGGATCCTTTGGAGCTTGGAAGGCGATTGTGAGCCTTCCAACATGGGTGATGGGAACTGAATTTGGATCCTCTGCAAGAACAGTACATGCTCTTAACCACCTAGCCATTTCTCCAGACCCAAATATTTGATTTTTGATGAGGCATTTGGGCAAGGAACATACAATTTGCTAAGGTATTTAAAATTAAACTTTTATTTCAAGACAAGTTAAGGGACTATAGAATTATAATCTTCCCCATGCTTTGCTTTCTAGGTTCTGTTTTCTCTATTTCCAAAAACCAAAATGCTTCTAGAATTCAATAGCTCCATATTAAGAGCCAGTTATCTGACCAGATCTTTCTCACAGAATCAGAAGTTTAAAATTGTATGTGTGAGTAATATATGCAGACCAGGTAATGGCAGTTGGTGCTACTTCCTGTTAATAATATGGATATAATGTGTTGAAGAGATGGTTCAGCAGTTAGGAGCACTGACTGCTCTTGCAGAGGACCCAGGTTCGTTTCCCAGCACCTACATGGTAGCTAACTAGCACCTGTCAGTAACACCAGTTCCAGGGGATCTGACACCCTCTTCTGGCCTCCGTGGGCATTGCATGACACCAGTGCACTTACACACATGCAGGTAATACATTCATATGCATAAAATAAAAATAAAATGTGTTGTCACTAGAAGTAGTTTAGCTTTACTGAGATTTGAATAAAGTATTAAATTGTTTTATTTGGGGCTGCAAGAACTTTAGTAGTTTTGCAATAAAAATTTTTTTGACTCCCCCCTTCATTTTTTTAATGATGTGGATATAGGATGAATGGAAATAATCAATGTGATAGAACTGGATCACTGTGCAATTGCACAGTGCTTCTTACAATATCCACCAAATTGAATGGATTAAAACAACAGCTATTTTGTTATATCTCAGAATTTTTGGAGGTCAGGAATTTGAGAAGGGCTCTGCTACGTGGTTTTTCTGCTCCATATGACACAGACGCAGTCATTCGGCAGGTCCCACCTGGCAGCTACAGTGGTCAGGACTGTTTTACTCCCGCGTGTGGCCACTTGGTATAGATACTTGGAATACAAGGATCAGCTTTGTTTCTAAACTTGAATGCCAACTGGTAGGTTTTCAATAGCTGACTTTGGGATAGTGTGGGTCAAGTTTTCCAGGAAAATTTTTTCTAAGACATGATCTTCATGGCTTCTTTCTACATAAACTTGGAAGTGCTACAACTTCACTTTTGCCGAGTTTGTTTATTTATTTTTTCAGAGGATCAAAAACGAACCAAGTAGATTATATCCAGGTCATATGTAAAAGGAACAAAATAACTTCATTTTTCCATATGAGGAATAGAAAAGCATTGACCATCATCTTTCTTAGAGTATGGAACTGCAACCATGTGCAACAGTATTGACCGTTTTCCTGATTCCCTAAGATATACCTGGGTTCAAAACACTTAGCCACAACATTAAGCTTTGAGGAGAAGACAGTAATCTCCTTACTCCTATGAGTCTTTTTTTGAGCCACAGAAGTTACTGAGATTGATATATAAAACCCTACTGTGTTGGGTATTTTTCTTGCCTTTTTTATTGTACTGTCTGTCCTTGCTATGGTTTCTGGATGTGTGATCTGTATGTACCTCAGTACCCACTTTGCCCTCAGGTTTCCAGGTGGATGCAGTCAATGAGAGGTACCAGCAGAGGAATAAGGGCCAAAAGGATCATATGCAAAGGCATCCCCAGCTCAGCAGCTTCCAGATCATTGTGGTTGATAACATCCCTTTAGTTGAGCTGATATCTGAGCTCCTACCCAGCAGTCCCCTCTAGAATGTTAGTTATTCTCCTTAGATAACCCCTCTTGTCTCGTGTGTCTTCAGGCTCAGGTGTGATTTCACTCTGTGTTTAGCTCAGAGCTCAGCACTTGGTATGTGTATGGTGAATGTTTCTAGAAAGAACAGTTGGATGAATAGGTGAATAAAAGGACATCAAAGGACATGCATTTAAGAGATGAAAAAGTACCTGACAAGCAAGGACAAAAACAGGATTAGAAAAACTTCTGATCTTCCTATCCCAGGGCTGAAAACAAAGAAAAACACAAAAAGAAAAACGCCTAGCCTCTCAGAGCACAGTAAATACTGTTCTCTTAAAAACTTTGAAGCCAGTGAGAATACTAAGAGTTGGACATCAAGGTCTTGTTGCTATCAAGTATAGCAAAGAGAAAAAGGCTACAGCTCTCTGTCTAATGAATCCCAAGTGACCAACTTGGAGACTTAGCCTAGCACAAAGAGTGAGAGCCTCTTTGAGGTAAAGTAAGTATACTGAGCTAGAACAAACACAAATCCACAGTGACCATGGGGGTTATTAAAAGCATGGAGCACTGGTCTTTCCTGATAGAATTCCAAAAGACTGGGCATCCCATGAAGCTGCTGCTCTCAGAACAAAGACTGTCCCTTGTGTCTAAGAAGAATCCTCTATGAGTGTCAGGAGTCAAGTGAGACCAAGATCTGGTAGCAGATAGCAAAGGGAAGAGGCCAAGTGGTATGCAGAATTCTGGCCCCAATGGCGCCGTTACTGTAAGTAACTCTGAACTGGGTCAGAGGTGACCTGGGGGTTGTCCTGCGTTAGTTCCTCTTTCTGTAGTTGACCTTGGGAAGTCACTCATGCTTTCTAGAGTTCTTTTTTTTGCATTAGTTATCTTACTACTTGCTGTGACAAGATGCCTGAGAAAAGTAACTTAAGGAAGGAAGGATTTATTTTGGATCACACTTTGAGGGTACTGTCCGTCATGCAGGGGAAGTCATGGCAGTATAAGCATGAGGCAACCGGTCACAATGTGCCCACAGTCGGGAAACAGGACAGGATGAATGCTGATGCTCTGATGCTTTCTCCTTGTTCTATCTGGGATCCTAGTCCATGAAACCGTGCCACCCAAATTGGGTTAATCTCAATTAACTGCATCTAGAAATTTCCTCCCCAAGATGCCCAGGGTTTTGTCTCCTAGATGATTCTAGATCCTGTTTAGTTAACAATGAATATTAACAATCACTTGCTTCTTCCTCGATACGTAGGAAGGTTCTATCAGATGTTCCCAACTGATTCATATTGATGCATCAGTCTGAAAACATAGGTCTCAAGAAATCCTGCCCATAAAGCACTAGTACCATGGGTCTGACTTCTAATCCTGCCCTCAGCTCACAGCTTCTCATCTGCTTTTAGAAAGGTGACATGAGAATGGAAGTTATCTGATTCACTTTGAGTGAAGTTTTCAGAATCAGCTTGTAAGCTGTCATATGCCTTTCCCAATGCTGGGTCATAACAAAGGTCTACCCCAGGGTCAGTCTCACTTTATTTCCTATCACTGTACCCACACTCCTTAACTTACTTACAGATCCACAGAGCCCAGTGGGTAGTAACAGCAGAGTGTGACTCAGCACAGACTCACAGCATGTCTGATGACTTAGACAAAAGTCATTGCTGACAGATGATCAGGGGTATTGCAACCACCTCTGAAGCCGAAATTGTGAATTCAGGAAAAAGAGGAAATACTGGAGATTCTCAGAAGACTTTCAGGTGATCTTGAAAACCATTCTGTCATTTCAAAGTTCTACCCAGCCTCTGCTCCATGGACTATATGCTTTTGTTCTCCCCAGAGTCTATTAGATAGTAGTAAGAAATGAAAAAAAATCAACTTTTAAACAAGAATCAATGCCACAAGAGTAATAGAAATAGCGATGAGCTCTGTCATTTTTGCATCCACTACTATGGGCCAGGCATGGTTCTAAGTGCTCTATGTACATTAATGTATTCTTGGTCTAGCACTAAATAATAGATGCTATAATATCAGCATCCTGGGGAGGAGACGAGGAAGCAGAGGGTCAAGACGGTCAAGCGAGTTTCTCAAGGTCTCTCAGCAAAGCTGGTGGCAGAGCTGGTGCTTCAACCCAGGCGACTTGACTCCAGGATTTATGCTCTCAGTTCAGGGGACCGAATGACTTTTCTCGCGTGGGGCTGACTCCAAAGAAATCTGGACAGACCGTAAGGAGCAGACGGCATGAAGTTTTACCCCTAAGGTCAACTGTATTTCATCTCTGTAGCCATTTAACAATTACCTGAGTAGAGCAGGGATGCCAAAACCATCGAGTAGGGCTGTGGAGATGGCTCAATGGATACAGTGCCTCCCCTACCCCCCAACCCCCAAGCATGAGCTGCAGAGTTCTGACTCCCAGAACCCATGTCAAAGTTGGGCAGTCATTGTAGCCACCTGTAATCTCAGTAGAGACGGGAGGCAGAGACAAGGGATCCCCCAAGGCAAGATGGCTAGCTAAACTAGCCAAATTTGGCAAGCTCCTGGTTCAGCAGGAGATCCTGCCTCAATAAATAAAGTGGAGAGCCATCAAGGAACACAAAGAACATTAACTCTGGATATTTACACACACAGATACATGTACACATGCATCTTTACACACATGTGGGCCACACACATGCAAACACATATACGTAGACATATACATGTCACAAGTATATACACAAAAAAGAAAAAAATACATATCTTGTAAAAAAAAAAACACAAAACTTGATCACTAACTGGAGCATTTTCTTGCAAAGACTGAAAGGCACCAAGCCACAAAATCTACATTCCTAGGCTCCTTACCTTGACTGTTCAAAGCATGTTATCCCAACTGCAGAGCTTGGCCAGTTGGTCTTTACTCACCATGACACCCATGTAAACAGACAGGGGAAAGGCTGTCATTAAAATCCTGTCACAGAAGGAAGGGGGTATTGGGAAAGAAACTGTCCTAATTAAGATTGTTCATTTTAGGATGAGACACATACTTTCTTTTGCCAGAACGTTCTGTTCTCAGGTCTTCATATATTTCTTTGTTTCTCCTCTCTAGGTTTCCTAAAGTCCTTAACTTTTAGTTCCTTCCACAATTGTACATTGTAAAAGCTATAGTGCACATATCTGTATGTGCATGCATGTGTGCATACATGTGTATGTACAAGCTTGCATTTGGGTTTTGGGGGGGGTTGTTTTGTTTTTTAGAGTTGGTTTTCTTTTTATTGAGAATTTCATATATGCATATAAGATGTTTTGATCAAATCCATGCCCACTCCCTCCTCTCCAACATTCCCCCTTCTGAAGAGGTGACCCTAAAATATTTTAAGGTTTAGATACAAGCTCCCAAATATTTTTGACATTTTGTTAAAAAACACCCCAAAGAAATGTAGCCAGTTGCTTGGCTAAAAGTCAAAATGTCCTTGGGCCTGTTAGCAACATACAAGCTTGCATTTGTAAACACACAGAAGCATATACACACATATACATACACAGTAAGTGGGTACATATATAGAAAAGATGTACATACACACACGTATGCCAACTTCCCAACCTCTCCTCATCATAGGACCCTCAGCTTAATGAGTCTGACAGATGACCTGTTCATCTGGAAGCAGATTCAGCAAGAATGGACACCAAAGCATCTTTCTTTCCTGCCTCTAATGAGGGAGAGGCCAACTCAGAGGTGATCTGACTCATTACAGTCACCACAGGTAAAAAGGGTCTCTGCCTGTTCTTGCCCTCCCCTGTGTCAAGTTCATGGGGCCAGGCCTGTCTGCCTATTACCTACTACATCCCCTCAGACTATTCAAAGGCACATAAAGGAGAAATAGGAGTCCTCCCCCCCTTCAAAAACGTTATATCATGAAGTTTTAGCCACGGCTTTGAAGCATTCAACAAATTGAAATTGGAACTTTGCAGAAGTTGGCAAAGTCTCTCCTACAAGAAGGAACTGCTTGTCAAATTTTAACTAGGCTCTGAAGGTTCAATGAGATTTATACATGTCCCTTTCAACTCTGATCCTACAAGTCAAGGAAACCCAAGCAAGTTCAAGTGGAGGAATAACAAACAACAGGAGAGTCTGCCTGTAGAAAATTCAGGATGAAAACACAGCGTGTAATAACATAGTAGCAAAAGCCGGGGATGGTGAGGAGGCTTTTCCTCCCATTTGAATGAGGACTACAATTCTCATCTCAAGTGTTACGCAATGGCCCATATATTAATGGCTTAGTCCCTAGCTTGGCACTACATGGGAGGCAGGGTGATGGAAACTTTAATCAGTGTGGTCTAGCAGGAAATGTAGTAGCTGTGGCCATGCTCTTGAAGGAATCAGTAGAGCTCTGGCCCCTCTTTTTTCTTTTTCCTGGATCAGCCATGAGGAGAGTGGTTTTGCTATAGTACCTCCTGACAGTAGGTACTACTGCTACCTGAAATTCCAAAGCTATGGGGCCCAATGTCCATGGACTGGAACCTCCAAAACTGTGAGCCAAGATAAACCTTTCAGTTCTAGAACTGGATTATTTCACTGACATTTCACTGACAAATACAGTGAGCAACTTGGGTGTGAGACCAACCACCCTACAGTGTCTAGGTCCCTCAACTTTGTGGATGGGGACTTGGATTCATTTACACTCAGGTAAGGTACAAGCACTATAAAACTACAGGCCTCCCATTTGAATGAGGACTACAATTCTCATCTCAAGTGTTACCCAGTGGCACCACAGAGGTGCAGCTGGCTCCAGCCCTCTCAGTTGAGTGTGCCTCATACGCAGAGAAATCTACTCATGCTTCTCCCAAGACTATAGATGATGCTGTACTGCAGAAACACACCTACGGAAAGGAAATGACAGGTGACCCCACAAAGACTAAGGTGGCTTTACCTGTCACGGTCCTAGGGGACTGTGTAAAGAAAGGAAATAAAGGTACAGACAACAGAATCTAAGGCTTGGTTGTGTGTACAAGGGGTTTACAAAGGCATGTTGAGACATGCCTGTCTTATGTACGTTGAACTCATCCAACAAATACACCAGGTTATGAGGTAGTGGCACGTAGAAGGGATGATCACCACAGCACGGCTTATAACTGCAGAGAAAGTGAACACAAATTAAAAATGAAACAATTGAAATGTCCACAGTTAAAACAGATTAGACAAGTAAAACAGATTCTAGCATTTCCACACTATGCAGCTGTGACCAGGAATGAAGTAGATTGGTAAATGAAAAACAATCTATCACTTTGAGTGTTTAAAATAATGATAACAATGCTCTGCCATTCCTTCCTCTGTGTAACTATAGCAGCCTACCAATGGAGAATCTCTAAAGGCTCCTGATTAACTCGCTTAAGTATTTACATCAAGGTAGGAGACTTAGTTTTGTACAGTTCAATGTTTTTGTTTTTGTTTTTTTTAATTTTTCTTTTTTTCTTTTGGTCTTTTTGAGACAGGTCTCCCTGCAGCCCCAGCTGGCCTAGAACTCACTATGTAGACCAGGCTGGCCTCAAACTCACAGAGATCCACCTACCTCTGCCTTCTGAGGGCTGGGATTAAAGGCATGTGCCACCACACCCAGTCAGTTTAATGTTTTTAATACTATGTCCATGGTTGATGTTTTCAATATTTTTTAAATCTTTGGTCTACTCAAAAAACAAACAAATCAAAACTGACAATGACAACAGAAAACTGTGTTAAAACTCACCTAACCTATTTTCCCTTCAAGAGTTCAGACCGTGTGGCAATTTGAGACTGAGCTATCAAGAGGAGAAAAGAATTTTGATTTTGTTTTTTTCAAGAGAGTGAAGGAGGCGAGAGGGTCAGGGGATAAGAAGAGAGAACAAGTCTTCTCTAAGGTCATCTCTGAGGTGACAGAAAATTATGTGTAAGGTGAGGCTGCACAATAGGCAAGAGGAGAAGCGGGTAAGGCAGACTCAGCGGAACAAACACAGGAAAGATGGAGGAAATTACTTCTGAGTTAGAGCCAGGGAAAATGACCCGGTTGTATAATGACTGGGGAAGGATTTGGCTTCTAAACATCTGAGATAGGCAAAAAGTTCAACACTCAAAAAGAATTCAACACCCAGGCAGCCGAGGAGATGGCTAGGTCAGTAAAGTGCTGGTCACATAAGTATAGATAAGGACCTGAGTTCAGTCTCCAGCACCCACATAAAAGCCAAGCACGGCAGCATGTTCCTCTAATACTTAGGACTGGGGAGAAAGAGACAGGAGGATCCTTGGGGCACGCTGGGCAGTCAGTCTAGGTAAATAGGCCAGCTTCAGGTTCATTGAGAGATACTGTCCTGAAAATAAGGTGCGAAGTGACTGAGGAAGACACTCACCATTGACCTCTGGCCTCCTCATGTGCACACACATGAATACATACAAATAAATAAATAAATAATGAATCATGGCACTAAAATATAAAGTGAAAATATTAATCTTACTAAACCCAGTTTATCTGAAACTTCCCTCATATTTTTGTCCAGTCATCTTTCTAGAAATGTAAATCAAATATAAATGAATTTTTCTAACCAATAACATTGAAATATTTTTGAAGTGAAGGAGTAAAGTGAAGGAGCCTAGGCAAGAAGATGTCAAGATTGGAGTTTCCTATCTGAGAACTCAGCAGTGGCAGAAAAGACGCGAAAAGCACCCATTTCTCCAAAGTTGTGGATAAAGTCACTGGGAGGAAGTCTTTACCATACTAACTGACAATTAGTCCAAGCAAGAAACTGCTTTTGTATTACAGTAACAAATGACACACATAATAATGAGCTCACCCAACACCTTCTTTCAACATTGTGAAATGCAGCACAGGATCACAGAATCTCGCACCTTACCCAGAACCTGCTACTGAAGTGGCATCCTAGGTGGAAAATCCAGTAAATGTATATGTCACAATCCCCTTAGAATACCTCCACCCTCCCACCACCACATACACCAAAGAAACCAGAGCTGTGATATTGAACCTCAGGTATCTCCTCTAGACATTTCTTTTCAAAAGCAATTAAAAAGAATTATTTACCTGCACAATTCAAGCCAGTTAAAAAGTCCAGCATGGTTGGGGGTGGGGCTACCAAGGTCCCACCCCCACCCCCCCAACCCCCAAGGAACTTTTGGCTGTTGATGGAGGCTGGGAGAGGGAAAGTCACTTTCTTTGGGAGTGTGACCATTGGTAGGTTGCTGTTGCCCCAATGGATGACCCCACACCTTTACACATGTTACACACTAATTTGACTCAGTGAGTTAATGGAAATATTAGCATTCACAAGAGTCCAATAAATCTTCAGTTATTCACTACACACCTTTATGCACTGGATACAAACAGTGGTGTGTTTTTAACTTACAGAAAATGAAGTTCTGGTTTTAGAAACTGAAGTCCCCTAAAAGGAGTACTTGGTTTCTTAAATGTAATTCTTATCTGCTGACTTTTTATATTTTGCACTCTGATGGTAGTTGTGTGGTTCAAGTCATCGTGGATGAAAAAAAATTTTTGGAATTTGTGCACACATACAGAATTTGAGGTTATATTTGTGGCAACTTAAAGAAAGAAATATAATCGAGGGTTTTAAGTCTTACTTAATAAACAACCTATTCTCTCCTTTTATTCTTTTGTTGTGATTAGAGTTCACAGCCAACAGAAGGTCATGACATCATCATTAGATCATTGGTGGTACGCTATTGCTATTTGCTTATATGAATATTTTTTACTCTTACATAAAAGATCAAAATTTACTTTGGTATTCGTGTGTATAATATTCATTAAACCTTGAAGTGCCTTATAATAAAACTGTTTCATATATGTCTATATATATATTAGAACTATTCTGCCCACTTTCACAAAGGCGTGCTTAACTAACCTACTTCTTACTCCAGTTAAGATGACAATCAAAATTATCCATCAAAGCAGTTACAGAAGCATTTCCCATGGACTGTTTTCTTTCATGTCGGTGAGTCAAGAAAATACTACAGAATGCCAGAGTGTGGTGATGGGGGAAATGGACCAGACGGTGGCAACCACATTCTTCATATGCAATATTTTGTGGATGGTCTGAAATTTATACTTTTGTTAAAGTGATACCTGATGCTGAGTTGAGCAAAAAAGACCTTCAAGTAAAAGAAAAAGATGTCTTGGTTTTCCTGGTGTCTTCAATTGTCTCATCACTTTCACTTTCCTGGTCACCTCATCATTCCTTTCTACAAGTTAATACTCGGAAATACTAAAAGCATACAAATATTCAATAATAATTTGGTTGTGTTTTAGATTTTATTATTAATAATTGTTAGCCTGTAAATACCTAAATTTTCAGGCACCTGAATTTAGAATGTTAGGAGTTAATTCTGGTTGACTCCAGCTTTGTTTAAACTTTGACAAAAACAAGAAAATGTAGCTATTTTTCTCTACAAGTAGGATGGTCCTTAAAACATATAAAAATTGTGCACTGTAATTTAAAACACAAAACCTGGCAGGACTAATTTACATTTACATCATTCTGAGAGTGCTCCGTGCCTGGAGAGCCACACTGCACGTCTGAAAGCCACACACATTACAAATTCCTTGCTCTGGTGAAAAGCTACAAGTCTTAAGGTGGATAACCTAGTTTATAGAAAAAAGAGCTCCCTGAAGTTCACAATATCCGGTCAGTTCATGGCGTTCCAAAGGTTTCAACTTAAATATTTAGCTAGTTACAAATTAGCTCAATATTTTAAGACCAATGCTTTCTATATGAGTAGACCATAATTCAGAAAACAGCAGGTAGGTTGAGGCACAAACACCGTCTCTCCAAATCTGACACCACTGTCGCTTGGATTTGAGAACAAGGAATGAAGTTGTCTTGGTCAGATTTTCTCACTGTGACAAAATACCTTAGGAAAACAATTTATTGGAAGAAAGTTTTATTTTGGCTCATGGTTTCAAAAGTTTCAGTATTTCATGTCAGGGAAGGTGTAGTGGAGCAATGAAGCTCACATCACAATGGACGGGAAGGGGAGGAGGTAGAGAGACTGGCTGGCGGGGCTACCCAGCTTTCTCCTTTTCTCAAATCATTGTATTGGCCTCTGGCTTATAGGATGATGTTGCCCCTATTCAGGATGGCTCTTTCCTTTCAGCTGATTTTCTCTGGAAATGGCTTCACAGAGGTGTGTTTCACTAACCTACCAGGTGCTTCACACTTCGGTTAACAACCAAAAATATCCAATCATAGAAGTTATATAAGCATTTCCCACAGATTGTTTTCTTTCATGTCTGTGAATCAGGGAAATACTGCAAGATGAGAGAGTCCGATGACAAGGAAAATGACCAAGCAGTGCAGCCGCACCCTTCAGTGAGTGCTGCCGACTCGGAATCAGCTGATACATCAGTGTGTCTGTGGTACCCCACGGAAGTCAGTAGACTTTCAGACCACAAATCACTGTGGCTCTGAGAATACAGGAAAGCCATGATGTTATAGCAAGCTTTACAGTGAACTCTAAACTCTTTCTAAAGTAAGCAATAGCCCCTTGCTCTGTTGGCTGATGGAAGACTTGGCTGCTTTTGTGTGTAGACCTGCGCGTCTACAACAATTCCTCTTCAAAGGACTGCTCCACACCTCTCACCACAACATAACCAGGTAAGAAGAGATCTTTTCTCCTAGTGGTGACTGGGGGAGATTGTGCCCTTTGCAGGAACCACAAAAATGGCCATGGGCACGGTGCTGGGCTAAGGCCCCACAAAGATCTAACCTCTCACATCCTGTGGCCTTTTCCCTGAGCTTGCTGCCTCTAGATAAACCTATCCTTTATCTAAACACTGAAAAGCTACAATAATATTCTTCCCCTTAGTAAAGGAGAAAAAAAAAAACTCCATAGGACTTTGTGTCATTTTAATCCTTAAAAGCATCAATGTTTGTACATCTAGGAAAAATAATGCCATAGCCATTTGTGAATATTAGAGTTGGGATGAACCTTAGATGAACTAATGTTCCTTTAACTAAAATATCCTGCCTCACAGTAATTGAAAAATTAATTTTTGTGATGGAAAACTCATATATATGTTACTATTATTTACTGAGCACCATAGATGTCAGTGCTTGCCTAGGTCCCCTTGATTCCAAACTACTTTTATGCACATCAACCTGCCTTCCAACAGCCACCATCTATGACTTGCTGCTGATCATATAAATGGGAGCTTGCAAGACTAGGAAATTAAGAACCAGCAACTAGGGTTGAGATGTAGTATTTGAATATTTGTCTAGCATGTGCTATTGATTATGAATAGAAGGGTTTGAGTATTAGGAATAGAAGTATTAGGAATAGAAGTATTAGGAATAGAAGTATTTGAGTATTTGTCTAGCATGTGCAAGGACCTGAGCTTCATCCCCAGCACCATAGAAATACATATATACATATCAATGAATTTGATGGCTTAGTATGTCTTTTCTGGCTACCTGCCTAAAATGGTTTCAATGCAAAATGTCCCCAGTAGGCTGCTGCATTTGAACAGTTGGTGCTCAGCTGATAGAGTTGTTTGGCAAGGCTATGGCATCTTTAGGAGACGGAGCTTACCTGGAGGAACTGGAACACTGCAGGTGAGTCTTATGGGTTATAACCCTACCCTACTTCTACCCCAAATCCTTTTTGCCCTCTAATTCCATATGTGAGTAAGCAGCTTCATGCTCCAGCTGCCAAAGCTGAGAGCCCCTCCCCCTGCTCTGCGTCCCCATTAAGTTGGACTATGTCTCTAACCAGGAGCTGAAATAAATCCCTCCTCCCTGAAGTTGCTTCTTCTCAGGTATTTTATCACAGCAATAAGAAAAGTAACTAATGAACTTTTAAAAAATATTTTATTATTAAAAGCAGGCGTAGCAATCCTAATACCTGACAAAATAGACTTTAAACTGAAACTAACCAGAAGAAACAAAGAGGG
>NW_008360318.1:643007-645683 GCF_000622305.1 Nannospalax galili | reverse complement strand
AGTGTATTGCCTGCATGTATGTGAGTGCACCCGTGTCATGCAATGCTGCTGAGGTCGGAAGAGGGCTTCGGACTCCCCTGGAACTGGAGTTAAGGACTGTTCCTAGCTGCCATGTGGGTGCTGGGAATCGAACCTGGGTCCTCTGCAAAAGCAGTCAGTGCTCTTAACCACTGAGCCATCTCTCCGGCCCCACTAATGAACTTTTTGCACTGCTATACCCTCACTCTGACTTGAGAGTATCTTTTAACAACTAAGAACCACAAGCCCCTTATCAGTGCTGCCTTAAAGATTTACATAGAAAATATCTAAGAAAATGTCTTGAGTCAATTTATAATCAGTGGGATTCAATAATCAATAGAAACCAAATGAGTCATACGTATATCTTTCAACTCCAAGAGAGAGCTAGAGTCATTGATAAGTCTTAAAGCAAGAGGCAATGATGAAAGCCCCTGCTGATTTCCACTCTTCTCCCAAGAACAAGGAGCAGCACTGTGTAGAATCGTTTAGGCAAAACCAGACAGCAGTGACTACTGTAAACAAGCTTCTAAGGGTTTCCAACCAAGCTGAATGGAAGATAGACACATTCATCCTTTTAGAACCCACAATGTACTGCAAGAATAGCCAGCGTTCTTTAAACATGGTATTGCCTGCCAAATGGTAAGTTAGAGGTTAGCAGAAGGGGAAGCTTGAAGAGATCAAGCCTTCCTCCTTAGCAGTATTTACCTATAAGGGTATACGCGGTAGTAAACCAGCTCCCTGAGAGGAAGTGGAAGATGGAACAAAATCTGACCGCTAGTATTTGTAGATTTTTTTGGTAAATACTCCCCTATGGCCAAGTTCAAATTGCCAACATGATGTCATTGAATGCATAGCTGGAGGTGGGGGAGCATACAATCTCCCTTCACAAGACAGTGCGAGTCAGTTCCAGCACATCTCTGCTCCGTGAACTAGTGATAACAGCTACCAAATGGCTGAAGTGCCTCTCCTCCAAGCTTCAGGAGGGAGGAGATGAGAAAAGGTAACAGAGAAAGCAGCAAATCTGCTATGGAAAAGACCTGCTTTGTTCTAGAGATAACTGTTCTTTGCTAGTGAGAACTGGAGAAATAGGAGGAGCGATGCACTCAGGAGGTACAGAGCAGTGTTCTGCAATTTGGGCTGTATATTAGATTTTTTTAAAATCCTAATGAATACCCAACCCTCAACAAGACCAGTGAAGTCAGAATGTCTCCGCGTGCTACCCAGCCAGCAGCTGACATCACTGTTCATCATGAATATTCCGCAGTCATGCTTCTCAAATGTGATGGCCACTGTGTGTTTTACAAAAAAAATACAGACTGAAAACAAAGCAAATGCAGCCGTACCTTATAAGTTCAAGAATATGAAACAGTAACAAGCTAATTAATAGCAATAGAAGAAAGAATCGTGGTTGCCCCTAGGAGACTATTGCCTAGAAAGGGCATCAGAAAACCATCTAGTGTAATAGAAAATATTTGACCATTGATCTGGGCTAAAGTAATGCAGTTGACACATTAAGCTGTATATTTGAGCCAACCAGGGTAGCACAGGCCTATAATCCCAACACTTGAGAGGTGGACACAGGAGGATCAGAACTTCAAGATCAGCCTCATCAATATAGAAAGTTCGGGGCCAGCCCAGGCTACATGAAACCTTGTCCCCAAAAAACAAAAGTATATTTCATTATATACACATTTTTTGTATGTATGCAAAAGCGATAAAATGGTGATCCTGTTGGGAATGAATTCAGAACTTCTGAAATTCTGAGATTCTAGGTTCTGAGACTTTAGATTTCCAACACAATTCCAAGCAATGCTGATGCTGTGGCCTGATTCTACTTTGAGTCATAGGCTCTAGACTACTGTCAGAAGTGACTGGGAAGAAGACATAGCATAAATGTTTACTTACTGTCCATAATATGCCAGACACTGGTTTGGGCCTTGTAAATGAAGTATGCTAAAAAGAAGGAGAAAATTAAGGAGACATAGAAGAAGAAGGATTCCTTTCTCCAAAAGCTGATTGAAGCCTCTCATCAGCTGAGCGCCAAAAATTCCAATGCAAGGGCTGGAGAGATGGTTCAATGGTTAAGAGGACTCGGTGCTTTTGCAGAGGACCTGGGTTCAGTTCCCAGAACCCACATGGTAGCTAACAACCATCAGTAACTCAGTTCCAAAGGATCCAACACCCTCTTCTGGCCTCTGTGGACACTGCATGACACAAGTGTATCTACATGCATGCAGGCAAAAGACCAACACACAGAAAATGAATAAAATTTGTTAAAAAGGATTCCAGTGCAATTTATTTGCTATAAGGATTTCCAAATGGAGACAATATTCCTTTTATATGGAGCTTTTCAAATAATGTTAAAACAGCAATGAATATATGACCGTCTATTCATATATGGCCTTTGAGTATGCCCTTATTCTTTTCCCAGCTGTAAACCTGCAACTTGGGATCTCAGATAAGACTGTGAGCTTATGTATAGTAAAAAGAACATCTTAACTTCCCTTGTAGCCCTTCAATAAGAGTTTTACCTCATCAGCTGTAATCCTACCCAACGCATATCAGGAATGATCATATGATCATATTTACCCAAAAGGAGAAAGCGCCCTAGCAAGCCATTGAGATGTAACTTCAGAAGTCTCCAAAATCATATATATA
>NW_008360318.1:637945-642947 GCF_000622305.1 Nannospalax galili | reverse complement strand
ACTTTGAGAAGCCCATAACCAAACCTGAGTATATCTTGTCTTTTCCCAGAGTGCCTCTCTATTAACCCCCATGCTTAAAACAATGTGAAAAACTTCTTTTAATAAATTCCAACTCTGTTTCACACTGGATTGCCCTGAAATTCTTTCCTATAGCAAAGTCAAGAATCCAAATTTCACCTGAGTGGAGGTATCTGGAAAACACTCCTCAGGCTGCTGCAGGTGGCAGCATGGAGCTGTCTTCTGCTGCACCACAGTGTTACCATATCAGTGCTCATATCAGAGGCATAATCATTAAGTGTATCTTATCTTTAAGGAAGCCATAGTCTGCTGAAGTCAAATAACTAGCGTAGTAAATTCATTCACAGATTACAGATACCTCAGTGGGTCTCTGCCATGTGTTACTATCATGGAAGCAAAACTTATCAGATGTTAAAGGATTTTGCAATGCGATGATAATTAAGAACTCTAGGAATGGGGAAGTAAACAGGAATCTTCCCCGGCTCCCTTTGGTTATCCAAGAGAAGTCTTTGTTTTCCAAAGCTATCACATTCCTGTATAGACCTAAGGTTTTTGCATTCCTGTAACCTTTGCATTTCTATTGCCTTTGCTGGCCTCTATTATCTTAATTACCACGTACATGCTCTGTACCTTTTGCTTGCATTCCTCACTTGAGTATAACCCCCCCCCCAAATTTGAACAAGGGGTCTGACTTCTTGATTCATGGTGTCAGTCCCACTAGTGTCAAATTAAGCTCCCTCTCCTCACCTGATTTGGGCTGTTGATCTCCGATTGTTTCCATAACATTACAAGCAGGTGATATAGACATGAAGAAGGGAAGTTGCCCGTTCCCCATCCACCCCAGGCATTTGGGCATTAGATCAGAAAGCACACAAATACTTATTCATACAAACTGATGCGAGTGCTATAAGAGCAGGTGAAACTTCACTGCTTAAAGGCCAGTGTAGTTGGACAGTGGGGCATGATGGTAGGCAGTAAGCAAAAGGGCTGTTGATTCAAGCAGGGGCAGAGAAAGCAGGGCCTGGTGAGCCACAGTAAGGACTCTGGTCTTATCTGAAGAGCAATGCCTTTGAAAGGTTTTAAGCATGGGGGATGGCATAATCAGATTTGCATTTTTAAAAAGATCACTCTAACCATGGTGAGGAAAACTTATTAGAGCAGGTCCAAAAAGTAGACAAGACCAAAAACGGAATGATATTGGCTTGGACAAGGATGACCTCTGTAGAGACAGGGATAGACCTAGTATACAGATATTTATGATGGACCCTGGACATCCTCACTGTAGGACTTAGAGGCAGCTTTTCTATAAGCACTGAATTTCTCTTGAGGTTGAAGATGCTGGGTAGATAGTGAAATGCAGGACACAGCTTAGTGTTTCTACCTTCATTCTGTATCTCCTTTACTTGACTCAGATTCATGTATGGTATTAATTATTTAAGGAATGGTAATCTTCCCTCTTCAAGGCTGAGGTCAGTAAGACTGACTACAGAAGTCTCAAGTGCCACCTTCTACAGTGTCCTGTTCCAGACCATCAGGATGCCACCTGCAAGTGTCCAGCCATTTACCTAAACCTGCCAGGAACAGGGACTCTTACAGGCAGCTGACTTCATGTTAAGACTGTCCCTCCAAACAGGGACAATCACTTCATAATGGGAATGGAACTGCTTCTTCAAGTAACAGACAAGGCTTCCTCAGATCCTCACAGAACCAGTACTGAGATAATGATCAACCAGACCACAGCTTCACCAAGACTTCCTGAATGTGTATAATTCTTATCCCTTTTCCCTAATAATCTTGGACCTCATGTTGGTACCCCCAAAGATAAGGTAAAGGATGCTTGGTCCCCTTGTCTTCCTAATATATCTATATTGAATAAATCTCTTTCCTGCCCTTTGCCACAATTTTTTTTTCCATTTCATCTGACAGGTAAATATGAGTAAATATCAACTGTGAGGGTATCAAAGATGATCCTGAACCTTCTCATTTATACTGTCATAAAAATGGCTACTGGAAACAATCTAGACACCTATCAACTGATGAATGGATAATGAAGGTGTCGAACATATGCACAATGGAATATTATTCAGCTCTTTAAAAAAATGAGATCACAAAATTCAGAGGTAAATGGATGGAACTGGAAACAGTCATCCTGAGTGAGGGAACCCAGACCCAGAAAAGCAAGCATCACATTCTCTCTAATAGGTGGATGCTGGCTTTGAGACCTTAGATATGCATGTTTCAATTTCAAAATCCAGAGGGGTCAAAAACCAATAAACAGATGTGAGCTGGGTAGGAGGAGCCCTGTGAGGAAAGGTAGAATGCAATGATATAAGAAGGGAAAAAGGGAATAATATAATAGGAAGGGTTAAATGGGTGCGGATAAGAGCACAGGGCAGAGGAGGGAGTACATGGAGGGAAAACTAACACTAAAGGCTTTTAGAAAAAACATATGGCAACCTACCACCTATAGAAGCTACTTACAGTATATACATATACATTATAAAAAGAGATTAAAAGGAGTTACGTTATAACAAGAGGGATATTGCCGCTATTAACTAGACACTATAGGCTAACAAAGTAAAAGCCCAAGCCAGGAATAGACTCCCTCTTCTGAAGCTATTGAACAGGCATCCCATAGACCGTCAAGCAACACTAGCCATTGCCCCTGCTCTTGGCTACCCACCAGAACTTCATGGTAACATCCTATTGTGAAAACACCACAAACATAAACTGTAGAACAAATAAGGAAAAACCAAGCTGGTGCTGACTTCAAAGCCTCATCTCTACTGGCTAGTTTTCATAGTGCTGGAAGGTGTTTTGCATGTTATCAAAAGAGAAAATTAATCATCAACCTTATCCAGCTGTGAATCCTACAACAACTGGCCTGCCAAGATATGCATACCCATGCAATAGTGGCATGAATATTATAGAAGTAAACAAGCACTTTCTGATTGGATTTAAGATCTGCTTTGTAGGACAGAACCCATATCCGACACTGATATCAGGCCTAGAAGTCTAAGGCCCAGAATCCTTCATTAGGGATAAAGCCTAATGTAACTATTCTGCTGAAAAGATATAGTATTAAGCTTATTTCTAATGACTTATTATTATACCCATAGATCAAAGCATCTGTCAACTCTCAGCAGAGATTCCTAACACAGTAGATGGTAATTAACACAGAGAACCACAACTGGTGCAGAGAATAAGAAGCTGCAGAATGCTTGCCCCTGGATAGAATACATGTATCAGACTTCTGCTTCCCAAGGCTAAGGATCATTGTGGAAGAGGGGGCAGAAAGATTTTAAGAGTCAGAGGAGATAGCTGACCACGAAGGAACAGAGTTTCCCAGACAGCTGAGAAGTTGCTCATATCAACTCACAGTGACAGTATGCATAAGTCCCACATAAACTCAAGCCAGACAAAATCCCAACACAGACTGGGGGAAATAGATAAGAAAACCCAACCTTGTGTGAGGAACGATTGGCAACCAAAGACTTCTGGGAAGGAGAAATTCAGTTTCATTTAATAGTGAGATTCCTACTAGGTTGACCGGGCTCCAGTGGATAAACACACAGCGAAGGGCATTTGGGGGCACGAACCTGGCTCTTTTGGCCTTTATATATATTAAAGAAATTTGGTGGGGATGTTGGAAAATAGGTGCAAATATGGGAGGGGATCTAAATTTAATCAAAATGTATTGTATGCAATTCACCAAAAATAACATAAAAAATGTTTTAATGGATATATCATTCACAAAAGTGAGGAACGCTGTGTTTCTTCTAGCTGGCTTCCCTGCTGCTGTGATAAAACACTGATCAAAAGCATCCTGGAGAGGAAAGGTTTATTTGGTTTACTGGTTTTATCATTGAGGGAAACCAAGGCAGGAAGTCAGGACAGGAACCTGGAGACGGAAACTAGAGTAGGGACCACGGAAGAATGCTGTCTACCTGTTTGCTTCCTGGCTTGGTCAGGTACCTTTCTTATACTTCCTAGTCCCACCTGCCTAGAGATGGCACTGTTCACTGTGGGTTGAGCCCTCCTATATCAATTAGCAATTAAGAAAGTGCCCCACAGACATGCCTACAGACCAATCTGATGGAGGAAGTTCCTCAACTGAGGATGCCATTCCCAGGTGTCTCTAATTTGTGACTGTTAAGGTTCAGATAGCCCTGCCCCCTCACCAACAGGATCCCAAGGACTTCTCATGCTCTTGAGAAAAGGGAACCTAGCTGATAAGCACCTTGGTCTTTGAAGTCAAGAGAAGCAGACTTTTCTCCACTGTTTGGCCAACACAGCAGGCTTCCCCTTTGATCTCCAAAGAGGACAGGTTTTAACAGTCCTGCTCTCTCACCCACCCACCCAACTTTAAAAAATAAAATACATCTTCCCACCTTCTGCAGGAAGCAGAAGCCTCCCTTTTAAAAGACCCCAGCTCAAGACCCAGGCAGACATTTTCCCTGCCCGGAACGGAACATGTCCCATGTGTTCCTTTGCTAATAAACCCTATTTTGATGGAATTTTATCTGTGCCTTGGTGGCTCATCATCCATTCGCTCATTCTCCGCCAACTTTTTACCTACCAGATGGTGCCAAAACCCGGTTCTTACTTCAAGGGACCCCGCCTGGACTTCTCCAATGCCACTAACTTGGCTTTCAAGGTGCAAAGGGGGCTGACACTTTGTGATGACTAGACCTGTGAAGCAGCTGAAAATTTGTTGTACTCCAGGGCCAAAATCTTACAAGAGACAAGCTACTACCAACACATAGTTACAACTAAAAGAGGTAAAAAGTAATAGTCTACTTGAATGAGGGGCTTGACATGCCATCTCTACTGGTCTTAACTCCTCCCCTTTCTACAATGTGATTCTAAGCCTGTTTTTCTCTAAAATAGAGTTATTTCCCTCTCTGATACTCAGATGCTCTATGTTTGCTTATGTTCCTGCCCCATCATTCCCTGAGTGCTTTCTGGTTATAATGTGAGGGTA
>NW_008360318.1:633767-637250 GCF_000622305.1 Nannospalax galili | reverse complement strand
AGCTAAATATGTATATACAGTCAACATAAATTTATGCTTCTTAAAATTAATTTACTTGGTATCATACTAATTTTTAAGTAAAATCTGATACAAACTAAAAATGTAAATTAACATCAAATTATTTTTTTCAGCCAAAATATTCTCTCTTTAATCTACAACATGGTTCCTGGTACTAAAATATATGTTAATATTAAGTACCTCTCCCTCCCTCCCTCTCTCTCACCACTGCCCTTCTGGGGCTCTACCAAACCTCTACTAAACCACCGCCCTTCTGGGGCTCATCTTCCCTCAGCCTCTACTAAATAAACCTCAGGATCAACTTGTTCCACACACTTCCCTCCCTTCTGGCTCACTGCGTTTTTTTCCACTTTTCTCCCATCCCATTCCTTGTACTTTGTCTCCATCTACTGTCTGATCACATCACGCTCTCATTACAGGGTTTTCCGCTCTTTTCGCTTGCCTCGAAATCACACGTGTGTCGGAAACCCCTTTCCTTTCTCTGGATATAGGACGCTATTTCCAGAGATAGGAACACGCACTGCTTCCTGTCCAGGACAGGATCTCACCTTTCTTCTCCCTGATGATTTAATTGTGGGACGCTGCCTTCTGGGACTTGGAAATAACTCGAAAATAATAACTAGAACCCGAGCAACAAAAAAAAAAAGGACGCTTTGTTTTGATGCCCGGTTCTCCTCACTCCTATTTTGCATGACCAATGCCAAACCCCTTTTCCTTCTATTCCCACCCCGTCTCTCTCTCTTCCTCATTGGCTCACTTTCCTGCCCAGACTCATGATCCTGCTTCCACTCCCTATGGAGAGAGGATTTTCTTTGTCTCCCATCTGCTCGGTTCTGTCTCTACCTCCTACCCACTTGCTGGGTTCTTTCTCTATCTCCTCTTCACTCTGTACTTAATCTGTCACTATGGGAAACACCCACTCAAAGTCTCAGGGTCTCACACCTCTTGCTTGTCTTCTTAAATCCTTAAAACAACTAGGACTTTCAGATACAATTGGGCCAAAATGCCTGAAGTTCCTGTGCACCACTGCCTGGCCTCAGTACAAGTTAGATAATTACTCTGTTTGGCCAGACACCAGAACCTTAAACTTCAATATTTTGAGAGATTTAAAAAATTTCTGACATTGTAAAGGCAAACAGTCTAAATGACCATACAGCCAAGCTTCCTTTGATCTCCGTGCTAATCCCTCCCTCTGGGTCCCATGTTCCTCTCATCAGGTTCTTCTCCCTAAGACAGTTTCATGGAATCCCAACCCACCAGGGGCCTACCCCCCCGCCACCTCACCCCTCCACCTCAGCTTTTGATCCTATCATAGCCAATAAACTGCCTCCAGTTAGGAGATTAGGACCCATCCCCAACCTCCTCCTGCTCCCCAGCCTGAGGCACAGCCAATTCCTCCCCTTGCTCTTCCCTTGCTATAATCTCCCTGCCTCCCATTACAGGGCCCAATCCAGCTCTCCTCCTTTCTCCAACTCGATCTCCCTCTCCATACCATGACCTTTCCCCTCTCCAGTGCCATTCTAAGTCCATTACCCGCTCTCCTTCCACTAACTCTCCTCTACTTGAGGAAATCCAAAACCTTAAACACCTCCTTGTTCTCCTTAATTGATTATGCTGGAGGGTGTAAACATCAATTCGATAATGTTTAACTATGTTCCAATTGCTTTTTTCCACCTAAAGCAAGGTTTTCATAGACTGCTCTCTAAACTACATAAGGTAAAAGATTTACCTAAAAACTTATAAAACACAATATGTACACGTGTAATACACTGTCTTTGTATATAATTGAGATTTCATGTTCTTTTAATAAGATGATGCTACACACCACATTCTTCTGAGTCAAATAATTACCATCTTCATGACTTCAGCTGTGTCCACTAACAAAAATCATCACAATTAAACTTGTTGACTTGACTATCATATTCTTTAATTGAAGGACGAGTGGTAAACAGGGTCATTGGACCATCACCTGAGTATCCTGCTGCTCTTCCCAGCCAACTGTATGTAATTTGACCCTAATTACATGGTCTCCTGGACTTGGAAAAGATGAAAGTATATTATTTAAAAAAGGCTAGGAAGAGAAGGCTTGGTCCATGCTGGGTTAATGCTTTCCAATGTAAATACTCTCAGGTCACTCATATACCTAAGTAACCCCTCAGTCATCTCTGTGAGTAAGCTCAGTAAGTTCACTGGTTCCCCCAAAAAACTGTAATGTAATCAAACATTGGTTTGATACTACAACCTAAAAAGGGGGAAAACACTGCTTAGTAATCCCCAGGAAAAGAAGTCTCACAACAGATAAAAAAAATTTGTTTCCTAATGTTATTGTCTCATGGTTATTAAAAAAGGAAAATGGAAAAGTGGAGGATGTTGGAAGGATATGAGAATGGAGATATTTTTAAAGAAGGATTTATGTATGAAGATTATGATGGCTGGATATTTCCAGAATTGACAGAGAAATGAGAAAGCTGGGCAGGTGATGAAGGTCTTTGTAGGGTTGTTACAATATAACAAGGATGAGACAAGGATAATGTTTAGAAAACCTTAAAATTTCTAAGGTTGCAACTTAGTCAGTTGGTCTAAGGATGTCTAGTCAAGGTTTATTTAAGGATGTTGCCCAAGCTCTATCTACATAGCACATGGTAATTAAAAGTACCAGACTGGTGTAACTAACCTTGTTGGAACTTTCTTGGATGTTTAATAGCCAGACTTTGAGGCCTATACTAATTTGGTCAGAGGGACTTAAAGGGACAAAATTTTGTTCCTTGCCCTCCATGGTCAAACAAGTTCCAGGGGCTATGGAGCATCTCTCGAAATGTCCTGTAACTTTGGAGAGTCACATGTCCTCTTGTTCAGAGAGGCCATGGAGACCCCAGAAGAGAACTTGAACCAGTGTCCAGTCTGCAAAGAGGAGGGTCAACAGAGAGGAAACATTTCCTCCATGCTTCCAAGCAAAGCCCTGGTGAAGCAGGACCTCTTGACTTATCTTCACGTAGATGGAACTGGTAAAGAAAAGCCTGAGGATCCAGGGGCTCCCCCCAAGCCCATGTGGCCCCTGAGGACCAAATCCTCATATGACCTTAAGAGTAAAAATAAATTGGTTTATTTGGGCCAACAGTATGGTCTTAAACACCCAAAAGGAAAGTATAACCAAAATTAAAGTCATCAGTATATTTTAAGGGTTCAAGGGATTACACAACCCAGACATGTTCTTATGTTATTTAGAGAAATATCTTGATGATTTTGTTCCTAATAAGATGTTGTTCAGATGTAAGACTTCAAATATTGGTCTACAATACTGTAGTGCCCACTTACAGCTAAGAGAGGCAACCCACTATTGTTCTAACCTAAAAAATAAAATGATGGCTAAATTTGTTTCTCTCCTATCTAGAAGCCTTTGAGAGGTAACTGACACTGATTCCAGCCACTCCAACAGCTATCAAAATACCTGAAAACAAATCCTGA
>NW_008360318.1:627777-633438 GCF_000622305.1 Nannospalax galili | reverse complement strand
AGATAGCCCTGCCCCCTCACCAACAGGATCCCAAGGACTTCTCATGCTACTGAGAAAAGGGAACCTAGCTCATAAGCACCTTGGTCTTTGAAGTCAAGAGAAGCAGACTTTTCTCCACTGTTTGGCCAACACAGCAGGCTTCCCCTTTGATCTCCAAAGAGGACAGGTTTTAACAGTCCTGCTCTCTCACCCCCCAACCCAACTTTAAAAAATAAAATACATCTTCCCGCCTTCTGCAGGAAGCAGAAGCCTCCCTTTTAAAAGACCCCAGCTCAAGACCCAGGCAGACATTTTCCCTGCCCGGAAGGGAATCTGTCCCATGTGTTCCTTTGCTAATAAACCCTATTTTGATGGAATTTTATCTGTGCCTTGGTGCCTCATCATCCATTAGCTTATTCTCTACCAACTTTTTACCTATCAGTGACAAGCTGACAAAAACTCACCAGCACAGTGCTTACTGTTTGTATATTCTCAAGCCTTGTCCAAATAGTCCCAGGTTCAAGTAGACTTATTCCTTGGCTTATATAGTTCACCACATATAAGGACTGTATTGGCTACTGTTCTGTTCCTGTGGTCAAACACCATGACCAAGTCCACTTACAGAAGGAAGAGTTATGGTTCCAGCTCATAATAGCAGGGAGGTATAATAGCAGGAGGTGGCCAGAGCAGAAGGCTGTGCACTCACTTCTTCAAGCAGGCACAGGAAGCAGAAAGCAACTGAAATCTGACAAGGTAAAGAACTCTCAAAGCTCATCCCCAGTGACGTGCTTCCTCCAGTAAGGCTGCACCTTCTACAACCTCCCAAAACAGCACAACCAACTTAGGGATAAAATGTCCAGTTTTGGGGGGCCTACAGGGGACATTCTCATTCAAACCACCACAGTCCACTCCCTGGTCCTCATAGGCTCATGACCATATAATAATGCAAAATGCATTTAGTTCAGGTTTAAAAGGTCCCATGGTCTTTAACAAGCTCAACACTATTCAAAAGTCCAGAACTCAAAGTCTCTTCTTAGACCCAAGACAATCTTTTAAACTGCAACCTCTACAAAAATCAAAAGACAAATTACAGACTTCCAACATACGATGAAACTGGATACATATTCCCATTCCAAAGGAGAGGAAATACTGGGCCAAAATATGACTGAAAACCAGAAGGGCAAGCACTAAATCTAGTCTGACTTCTGGGACTTTGCCTTCAGAGGGCTTAGAAGACATAATCCCTCCAGATTTGTTGCATGCAACGTACATCTCTTTCTTGGGCTGGTACCACTCCCTGATGAAGCACACCCTGGCAGATGTCTCACAGCTCTGACAACTTCAGTGCCTTCTTGAGATCTCTACTGCCAAACAGGCTTCACCTTCACAGCTTCAGGCAATGGTCTGTGGAGGCCTCTTGGCCCAGGCCTCCTTCTCCTCCTTTTCAAAAGGACAACCCTGTTGCACATTGCCTGGCCCCAGCAGCTCTCTGAATCACAGAGGAAGAGTTCATGAACCTTTCCTCCTTGCATCTTTCATGCCTCTAAAGTCAGCACCACAAGAACAACACTGCCAAGTTTGGGCAGTGGCCTGCTTCATCTCCTTTAGCAGCTTTGCAATGCTGTGGTTTTCTAGGAGCAGGAAACCTATTCAGCATTTTCCTTTCAGGAGCTGGAGGCTTAACTGGGTGTGGCCTTGCCCCAAAGGTACTCTTTCAAGGACAAATCTGTAGGCCTAATTTACTTATCAAAGAGAGCCTATCCTTCAGTTCAGGCCTTGGCTCCAGCACTAATCTTCCTAGCACTCTTTTTCCATCCAAAACGTACATTCTGTATATCTTCCCCCACTTGTTCTTTTTCATTGTAGATCTCCATAATACTCACCATGAATAACCACACCACTGATTCAACATTAGGCTGTCTTGAAATTTCCTCCACCAAAGAAATCAGTCTATTACTTTTCAACTTAGCCTCAGGCAAGCTCTTAGGCTATGGGCAGATGGCAACCAGATGCTATGTCAAACACCCCAGTTGCTATTTAAGTCCTTATTTCCCTCCAGAACTACTTTGCTTTCGGCACTACTTTCTTCCAGGCTCCTACTAGAATGGCCTATTAGGAAGCTTTGCATATAGAACTCAACCACTTTTCTAATCCAAACTTCTGTTGGCTGTGCTACCCAGGATCCCCACCCTTTTATGAGGCTATAGGGATAAATAGTTCCTAAACTCTCAACAACTCTCATGCCACCTATTGGGACGGGAGACCATGGGGACTTACTCTTGCCCAGATCACAGCCTCTGGCACATGTGTAAACACAATTCCAACATCCCAAAGCCAGCTATGCTCTTCATGTAATAACGCCCCGTGGGAGCAGGGGAAGTAGATTATACCCACCTCGGGCAGGTGGCTCTGTTCAAAAACGGGCCTAACCCCAGCCCTATCCACCTCTGTATTTAATGTTAATAATGAATTTTGTGTGCTTGTCGCCATTCTGCCCCATCTTTCATACCACTCTCATGAATCCCTAGAGAAAGAATAAAGTGTAGGTAAAAGACCAGAGCCAGAACTTCAGCAGACTGACCAGAGGATTTGTTCAGCAAGGGTGACACAGCTTCTCTGAGGACCCCCAAGCTCTGCAAATGTGGGAGGGGTTAGGGTGAATTTTCTATTACTGGAAACAAAGAAGGAACAGGAGTGTCCTTGGGCCCTTTTCCTGGAATTGCAGAACAATGAAACTGTTTAGCTTTGCTGTGCCTAGTTGAATGACTAGCTGAAAACTGGGGTGCAAGGACAGCAGAGAGACATCCTGGCAAAAGAAGAGGGTTATCTGGCTTACTGCAGCTGTGGCAGTCTATCAGGCCTGAGATAAGGATGTGAGTATTAACAGTGGGGCTAGGGCAAGACATTTGTCTCAGGGAACTTCTGGTTTCTAGCAGGTATTATCAAGGGGAAAGTAGGGGTACTTAAATTGGGGGTGGAGGAGGGAGGTTAGACAGGAAGAGAGGGAGGAGAGCTAAATAAAGCTTAGGTGGCATAAAAAGCCAGAGGGAAATGTATTAACCCCCAAAACCCCTGAAAAATACACATACAATATCTCAACATTAGTGCATGTATCAAGCCGTGGATACTGCTGAGGAGGATTCCTCAGTCTGATCAAGAAAAACAGGGGAAAATGTAAGGGAAAAATACAGAGGGAATCAAAGATTGAATAGAGAGAGAGAATTTAATAGTACTTAAGTTTAATTACTTCATTGCTTATAACTTCCTGGGTAAGAGCCACTCAACTCTGGTACAAGGCTAGACTGAGACATAAGGGCACCCGGAGATAGATAACGGGATGGGGGTTGACCCCGCTAGACTGAGACATAAGGGTGCCTGGAGATAGATAATGGGATGTGGGCTGCCACCCCAGGGCATGACCCATGATAGGCATGTGAGAGATAACAGAAAGTGGTCAGAAATGCTTGTGTAAATAAGAGATTACAGAAATCAGGAAACTGACACATACCACCCAGAGGGTGACACACGTGAATTAGCTTAAATCTATAGGTTAGGTATTTTAAAGCTATTGGTTGTGTGAAAATGTGCAGGCTCTAGTACAATGGCTGTGAAAATCCTATGTAAACTTTGCCTGAAGGTGCTTCAGGGTTGATTGCTCTAACCAGGCCTGCATGTCTTGGGAGGACGGTTGACCCCAGCTAGCTGGCTTAATAAAGACTTTGCTTGAATTACATCTCCGTGCTCATACATATTGTTTTCGTGGGAAGCCCACGGAGTCTTGGACCCTAACACTTCCAAAGTCTTCCTGCATTCCTCCAAAAGCCCACGCGATCAGTTCTTCACAGCCAACACCCCACTTTCTGATACTAATTTCTATATTAGTTATTTTTTTGTTATTGTAATAAAATACCATGATAAAGGCAAGTTACAGAAGGAAGAATTTATTTGAACTTACAGTTCCGGAGAGTCAGAGTCCATAATGTTGGGGGAGGCGTTTTGCAGAGGTAGCCAGAGCAAAAAAGTGATCACATTTTCAAACAGGAACAGGAAACAGAGCCAGACTGGTAAGAGGTTTAAGAACTCTCAAAGCCCACCCCCAGTGACATACTTCGTCCAGTAAGGCTGCATCTCCTAAAACCTCCCAAAACAGTACCACCATCTGGGGCTGAAATATCCAATTATTTGGAATCTATGGGGGACATTTTCATTTAAACCACCACAGGATGTTCCTAGAAATGAATACATAAACTAAAAAAATTAATTTTGACAGTAACAGTGGCTCCTTTTCTAGAGTCAGCTTAACTGTAGAAAAGACAGAGTCATTGAGCCAGAGATCACTGTAACGCTAGGCCCACTGTGGGCATAAAGTCTTCGATAATCAGAAGTTAAATCCAAATGACTCTCCAGTAGGTGCTTTCCCTCAAACTAGTAACTGACTGCTGTACATGGAGACAGGAGCTTTAAGAGACTGCTTGTAATTGTGTGCTCTAGTATCTTACAGAATGCTGATTTTACTTCATGTTACATATTTTAAGAGTGAACTTAGAGCCCCCTGCCTGACTAAATGCAGGAGCCCTATAAAAGGAGGCAGATGATGAACATGACCTTGAAAAGATCTGGATATATAATTGTACTTCTGGAGGAAATGAAACCTTTTAGTGGCTGCTGGGGCAGAAGAGCAGGTGTTGCTGGGCTCTGAGAATAATACTAACAGTGGATTCTTGTGACTTTGCACTCAAAACCTCTGTTTTCCCCAAGTGAATTGTGATGCTTAGGTTCACTGTCAACTTATTAAAATATATCTTACTTATTATTTTTATTTTATGTGTGTGAGTATATTGCCTGCATGTATGTAAGTGCATTTATGTTGTACAATGCCCAAGGAGGTCAGAAGGCATTGGATCCCCTGGAACTGGAATTATGGATGGTTGGTAGCCACCATATGGGTGCTGGGAACTGAACTGGGTCCTCTGCAAGAGCAGTCAGTGCTTTTAACTACTGAGCCATCTCTCCAGCCCCTCACTATCAACTTTGTACAGCCAAAGAGTCATTCAAGATTAACATCTTCATTTGTCACTTTGCTTATCATATGCCTACACATAGACTTCTATAGAATTATACAGCATTTCTAAGAAACAACATTATAATAACATATTCAGATTTATAAAATGAAAAAAAATTAGTAATTTCAGGTTTGTGAAAGAATAATTTCAATTTCTAATTGTGATATGCACGCTAAGGGTGTTTTTTAAATTTTCCTTTAAAACTCCTTTTCCTTTAAACTGTCTTTATACATATATTTGTTTATCAATGTATTTATTAATTTGTGAAGTATGTGTGTGTATGAGTGGGATGGACAAGACAAGCTTGAGGAGTCAGTTTTCTCTTTCCACTACTTGGGTCCTGAGTATTGAGCTCAAGTCATCAGGCTTGGTGGCAAATGTCTTTACTGCGAGCCATCTCACTAACCCCTAAAATTTCTTTGCTTAGGACTGAATTGAGTTTTGAGTTCTACTCATTTTTTTTTTTTTTAGTATGTCCAAATAGCTACTATTACAGAGATGGAATAAATACTTGGTTTTGTTTTTTTTCTCATTTATTTAAAATTGTTATTTATTTCAAAATTTTTCAAACATTTAAGAGCACCTAGGAAACAAAAACAAGTATATTCTAAATTATTTC
>NW_008360318.1:611152-627740 GCF_000622305.1 Nannospalax galili | reverse complement strand
AAAAAAAAAAAAAACAGACGTTACCTAAGTTTAACAACATAAGTATATATGGACCCAGGTCGTCAATTTCTTGGATTTTCTGTGATAAAATGAAATTGCACATTTGTCCTTCAAAAGTGGGTTAGAAGAACTACTGGTGTCCTTTTCTCTTTCTGCTGCAATGTAATTGGTCTGGGACTGAAAATAATAGAAATGGAGGCTGGAAAGATGGAGGAGAAAGTGTGTGATGGTGCTGAAGGAGGGTCATGGGTAGGAGACCTTAGCAGCACCTGGTAATGAGGTGGTAGGTCTACACAGGGGACAGTATACTTTCACCTTGTGGTGTAAAAAATACCATATGTAGTAAATATGCTAAAGTATAACAGGTCCTTAGAAAACACTGTTGTTGAAAAAGGCCCTAACTCCTCACTTGGGAAGTTGTAACACAAGGTACCTGAAAGCAGTATGTGAGCCTGGCACTCCTGCCTTCCTTAAGATCTCTCTCCTCTACTTTGGGCCAGTCGCCTGCTTGACTCAGCACCCAGACATCTTATCATGAAAATAGTATCTGTCTAAAAATTGGTGATACCTGACCTGTCTCATTTCCCTTCAAGGCTGAAGACTCAACACTAAGAGTGACCGATGCATGTGTCAACTTTATAGAGTCCTGTTCCAGACCCTGACCCCCAAACTGCTGAAAGTTCCCAGCCATTGTCCTAAACCTGATATCCCCTGGGATTCCAGGAACAGATCCTCAACAGACAGATCACCCCAGGATGAGGTCATCCCCAAGTAGGGTAATTATCTCTTGGGAATTGGCTTCTCCCCTCAAGCAAGGACTTCTTTAACTCCTATGGAGAACCAGGACTCAGGCACTTTGACCAAGACTAAGTTACAACATCTCTTGTGCCCTGCCCCAGTTCATCTTCTATTTAAAACTTAATCTCATGTCAGTACTTGGAAGATGGGCTAAAATACTTTCCAGCTTCCCAATGTAGTTATATCCATTGAAATCCTTTCTGCCTTTCACATCATTATTTCTGCTTGCGCCCTTTGAAGTGATTGAGCAGAGGGGACTCTGGAATCCCTCTGAGTGGAGCCTCTGGCCTAAGCCTCCAGTGACAAAACACATTTAACGTGTTTTTTTCACTCTATGAAGCCAGGTAGATTGATAAATCCTAGCCTGGTTCAAAATCTTAGAAGAGGGCACAGGACACTTGCAATCTGTATTTTGTGATCACTATATTTTTGAAGAAGCAAAAGATGATCACAATGTTCGAACATATATATATATACATAAGATTAACTGGTCAAAAAAAAATTTCTAGTCTGTCTGTCAGAAGACTGGTCAGTTACCTGGTTATAGTGTCTGTCAAGGTTCAAATAGCCCCGACCCCTCACCAACAGGGTCTCAAGGATTTCTCATGCTCCTGAGAAAAGGGAACCAAGCTGATAAGCACCTTGGTCTTTGAAGTCAAGAGAAGCAGACTTTTCTCCACTGTTTGGCCAACACAGTAGGCTTCCCCTTTGATCTCTAAAGAGAACAGGTTTTAACAGTTCCCCTCTCCCACCACCACCCCCCACCCAACTTAAAAAAAAAAATACATCTTCCAGCCTTCTGTAGGAAGCAGAAGCCTCCCTTTTTAAAAGACCCCAGCTCAAGACCAGAGCAGACATTTCCCTGCCCAGAAGGGACTCTGTCACATGTGTTTCTTTGCTAATAAACCCTATTTAGATGGAGTTTTATCTGTGTCCTCATGCCTCCTCCTCCATTCGCTCATTCTCCACCAACTTTTTACCTATCTGTGGTGTTCAAGTGGCTGCTCTCCTCCAGCTATGGCCACTCTCCTGCTCTCTTAGTTCCCCTGATCAGTCGTCCGGTCCGGAGCCCAGGGCTGGTGAGGAGACTGTGTCAGCGGAGCCGCATTCAGACACAGGAGACCAGGTTCAGTGATGCAGATCTGGTTTATTGCAGGAAGGCACAAGCTTATATAGGGGTAGTGGTCCAATCACGGCACAGCAAGTAGTTTAAAGGTGGGGTATCCAAGGGTGGTGCACAGTACAGTAAGTAGTTTAAAGGTGTGGTATCCAAGGGTGGTGATTAGGGAGTGGCGAGCTCTAGGCATCAGTCTCATGATCTGCCAATGGGAGCAAAATGTCACAAGGCATTCCTTGTGGCTCCAGCAGTTGGGCCATTGCCTCAGGCCTGCTGTATGGCTGTCAATAAGACTTTCACCCTAGGCTCAAGTCTGTCTCCCACACCTATCAGTATCACCCCTAGGAAGGAGGGTTCACCTTAAGTCACACTAAAGAGATAAGTGGAACATCTAGTGCACTAATGAGATGGTGAACTTTTCTTGCTCAGAATCCCTGCCTCCCAGTGCAATTCTTGAGGCTCTGGGTCACAGACATGTGACCCCCATAAGTGGTGCCAGCTTTTCTGAAGAAGTCAGAGGAATGTAATTGCTCTCTTTTCTTCATATCCCTTTTTAAAGCATGTTTTCCCTAAAGTTTTGGGCTGCCCCAGTACTTGTGTTTCTACTTTTTCTCTAAAGCTTTCTTCTCCCCACCATGTGGCTACTAGTCAGCCCCATGTCTGAGCTCCATGCAGGCTCTAAACCAGCATGGCTTCATGGCCTTTCCTCCTTCTCCCCCTCCATTCTTCCTGTCAAGGCAGCTGCTGAGATTCCCAGCTTGTCTGCCCCAAAGATTCTTCTTAAAATTTTAGTAAAATTCTCCTAAATCTTCCATTTGAGTCCAATCTTAAATTCCTTTATGAATGAGCCTAAGACATACTGGGGATGCTGTTTCTCCCCTCTATCAATAGAGAAATAGTAGTAGTTAAATGTCAGTTGCTGGAATGTGGAGAGAAGACATGGTTTCTTGCATCCCCAGAGTGATGCCATGAAAGCAGGAGGGTAGTACAATCTGCAGCTTGCAGACATACAGCAGGAGCCAAAATAAAGAGCTCAGATAAAAGGGAAACTCTGAAAGGCTTGTAACCTACAGGGGAAACAGGTTTACTGTAGTCCACTAACTGAAAATAACAGTCCAAAATGTGTTAATAAGCAATGAGCCTTGACTTAAGCCACTGTCCTCAAATTTAACACTGTTTGCTGAATATTCAAAGAGAATATTCTTTCTTGCTAGAAAATTTTGCTAGTACAAAAATACAAATAAAAAGAAAGCAGGCCGTTGCAAAAGAGGAAGTCGAGTTAGCTCTAACTTCAGAGAAAATGACTACTAAAATGGCACTGCCAAAAGTCTGC
The DNA here is from genome assembly GCF_000622305.1 of Nannospalax galili. NCBI lineage: Eukaryota > Metazoa > Chordata > Mammalia > Rodentia > Spalacidae > Nannospalax > Nannospalax galili. Next base: position 624,492 of record NW_008360318.1, on the reverse strand, counting down.
CAAAAAGCTATTGATAAGTCACTGTGGCAAAATAGCACGATATAGGCTAGCACTGTGTACACACCTGACACTGGATCCTAACATCCAAGAAGCTCAGGAGCTCAAGGTCAGCTTGGACTACATAGTAAGACCACATCTCAAAAATAGCAGAATAACAAAAAACAAAGTGAAACAAACAAAAATCACAATACAAAACAGTCTAAAACATCAGAGGGCTGGGGTACCGCACAATCACTGAGGTTCGAGGACTTGAATTCATGTGCCCAGCATCCACATAAAAGCCAGAAGCCGCAGTACTTGTCTACAACCCCAGTGCTAGCGGTTGTGGGTGGGGGTAGATAGGCAGATCCTGGACCTCAGTGGCCAGTCATCTGGACAAATCTGTGAGCTCCAAGTTCAGTGAGAGATCCTGCCTCAAAAATCAGGGTGGACAGTGACTGAGAAAGACCCCTAATGTTGACTTCTAACCTGCATGCATGCGTGTGTGCGTGCACAAGCATCTACATGCACCTACATGCATTGTGTACTACTCACACATGAATGTGTATATATACCACACACATGACAGACAGAGACACAATCAGTATTTCTATGTTAACTATGAAATGGGAAATTAAAACAGTTTAAAAGCACTATTTAAAATATTTTAAAATATAATCTACATTTGATATAGATGAGATAAAATTTAGATGAAGGTCAAGATACAGGAAGATGTATCCAAGATAAGCATGCTGAAGTCTACAACCCCAGTGCTAGCGGTTGTGGGTGGGGGTAGATAGGCAGATCCTGGACCTCAGTGGCCAGTCATCTGGACAAATCTGTGAGCTCCAAGTTCAGTGAGAGATCCTGCCTCAAAAATCAGGGTGGACAGTGACTGAGAAAGACCCCTAATGTTGACTTCTAACCTGCATGCATGCGTGTGTGTGTGCACAAGCATCTACATGCACCTACATGCATTGTGTACTACTCACACATGAATGTGTATATATACCACACACATGACAGACAGAGACACAATCAGTATTTCTATGTTAACTATGAAATGGGAAATTAAAACAGTTTAAAAGCACTATTTAAAATATTTTAAAATATAATCTACATTTGATATAGATGAGATAAAATTTAGATGAAGGTCAAGATACAGGAAGATGTATCCAAGATAAGCATGCTGAAAACCGAAATATATTGATAAGAAAAAAAAAAATCAAAGACCTATAAAATTGGAGCTCCAGATGCCCATTTTGTAGACTGGACAGTTTAATGTTGTGTAGATTCAAGATCATCACAACTAAATTATCGATGAGTTTGTGGTTATAGTTTTTGTAAAGTATAAACTTATATTAAAAAACAGTTAAAGATAACTCCAAGTTTCAAGTACTAAGAGATTATAGTTTACATTGTCAAGTCTGGCTTCTTCCAGTGGAGCTGCTGGACCAGTGGCAGTGGGCAGCAGGACCTCATCTGCTAAGCCGGAATCTGCATTTTAACAAGACTCCCCAGGCATTCAATTCTTATGCCCCTGGAAGTCAGAGACTAGGTGAGCCTGTGAGAGCTCTACCTACAAATTGCCATTAAGCAAATACTATTCCTTCCTTCAGGCATCAAAGTGCCTGTAGGCCAAGGAAATTAATTAAATCCTTTTAAACGTTTGTTTACGTCTTTTGGAGAGTCCCAGAACCAGACCCTAAAGCCATCTGTAAGGTCTGAATAAGTTAAAGCAAGAAATTAGCTTCATTTGCACAGACTCCTCCCCTAGGGCCTAAACTTTTATAGTAACATATTTACTGAGAGTTGACGGGGATAAAACAGATTTTTAAAACTCTTTCCTATCTTGAAATTGTCCCTTATACATTAAAGCAGTTAATCAATATTAAAAAGGATAAGATTGTGTTAGTCAAAAGCACAGACTGCTCAATAATTTGTAAGAAAAATGCATTGCCATTTTTTTGGTTCGATTATTAAAGATGCTACCCCCCTTAAATTTCACCTCATAGTATTTTTTAATTTGTATATTTTATTTTCCTGTTGAAGTAGACTCTCCCTACCTCCCAGCACATGCATCTGTCTATTCATAGCTACTCCACTGCTTAAGCATGTTTGAGGGTGGACCTTAGGTATTTCTCCAAAATTATAAGTATTTAAGTCTGTGCATGTGTTGGTTTATTTAGGACTCAAGTCCTGTTTTCCTCTTGTGTCTCTAACTGATACACTTTCCTTCACGCTTCTGGAAAGGCCTTTTGCTTTCTAAGGTTCTATGGATTTCACCCAGGTAGAAAATGTTCTTCACTTTTCTCCACTAACTTCATTCACAAAACAGCAGGTCTGACCATGACACAGCACATCCTGACTCCTGAACTTTCTTGGCTACTTCCTAAGCAAGCTGCGTCAGCATCAGAGAAGATATCAAAACTCTAGATAGGAGACTCTAAAGGGAAATCTGGCTGAGAACTTGTAAACTGAAAAGAGCCAGCATGAAGCGCCTAGCCAGGCAACTGCCCATCAGCTTGGCATCATGGGACTCTCCCCCACCTCCTCCATGGACCACTCATCCCTGAGACATTATCTTCACGATGCACACTGAGATCTTTTGCTGAGTGGACCATCCTCAGAAATCCATTATCTGCACACAGTCTGTGAGAGATTCTCAGTTCTCCAGTTCATCTACCAAATTCTTGTGTGTCTGTATTGTATGTACAGGTTCATGTGGGTATATACAAGGGTCCTCACACTTGTGTGGCAAGCATTTTACTGATAAGTAAAACCGGGATAGGTGAATCCAGTCACAGACAAGACTCCTCTGGTGGGATAGAGTTTATTAGCAGAGGAAAAAGCACACGGGACAGTTCCCTTCAGGATAGAGAAGCTGTCCCTCCACAGGTTGTTGGCTGGGGGATCTTTTTAGGGGGCTTCAGGGGATTCTGAAGGCAGAAAAATATTTAAATATTTTTTTTTTAAAGTTAGGTGGGGGGGGCGGGGATTATCAGGAGAGAGTAGCCTCTGTCAAACCATTCCCTTCAGTTCTTTTCCATCAGTCAGGAACTGGGTCAAAGGTGTAAAGAGTCAGTTTGTCTTTTAAGATCATCAAAGAGGAAGCATGCTGTGCTGAAGCAACTCCTTGCAGTTATCGGATCTCTGGTCAAAAGGTGGAGTCTGTTTATCTTGTCTTCCAAATCAGGGTGCTCATTAACTCAGTTTCTGCATTCTCAGGGGCCCTGCAGAACCATGAGGCCCAGTTGCATTGGGGAGGGAGTTGCTGTAGGTCTGAACCCTAACATTTACTAACTGAGCCATCTCCTTAAACCTTAACCAAATTATTTTTAACAGATGAACTTCACTTTTAACACATAAGCACTCAGAATTTGCAGTATATCATTTTGGGGGACACAAACAAACAAAAAAAACATGAAGAGACAGCCCCACTGGTCAGTGAACTGTGGCAGTCACATTCGTCACAGTGGGGACTCTATGGTTCACTCTGGTGAATTTGGAAGCATCATTCTAGTCTAATATTTAACATTCATTAGCACACTCTTGGTTGATCGAACCAAGCCTCAACTTTCTTCCCTCTTGAAGTAATTGGCTATGACTCACTCATTTGCACAGGACACCATAAAATGCTCTCTGTATTTTGAAGAAATTAAGTGCCTGAGTTAATCCACGTGTCTTCCTTTGGAGTTTTAATTATTCATTTCTCCATGAGAGCAAAAGGTTGGATGCCTTGGTTATTTATAGCTGGGAGATTGTGGAGGAACACAGAGTGTAGGAGGAGTGTGCAGAACCAGAGGAGAAATTCCAGTAAAAATAGGGTGAACTCAGGCAGGAAGGCAGAGAGGCTGGAGATGAAAAAGTCAACAAGTAGGAGGGAAAGGAATTGTCACACGGTGAAGGCAGAGAGGTGCTGGCTAAAGAGGGAAACTCAATAGCATCAGAGTGAAATGGAGGAATTAGCTAGAGAGGGGAGAGGGAGAACCTACAGGTAGGTCCCAGAGAAAATCCCCTCTGCCCCCCACACCTGGAGGAGCAGAGGGGAGGGTATTTAATGCAGTCTGGCGTTTAATCATTGCCTTTCAACCCAGCTACCATCTGCTTTCAGAGACAAGATGTGAGATTGTCATAGCTGCCTGGGGGCTTACTATTGTGAGTGGCTTTCAATAGATTGGAAGTTACTGTGGAATCCCCAGCCTCATGGGATTGCATGTGACAGCCTGCAAGGTGGGATCTGGGTTGAAGTTAGGAGAGGATAGGATGGAAATGGCTATATCACTTCAAAAGTGTCTTCCTAGTTCGAAATGGAAAAGCCTAGCATTTCAGGAGGTACCAACACTCTCAAACATTCCAAAATGTACAAAGTGTCTACTTAAAGAATTATGGAGACCTGAATGTTGATGGTGAAAATAACTTGGCTACACAATGAAGGTGTAACAAGAATCTCTCCATCATGGTTTTGATATAACCAATTTCTGTATAAAGAAACTGAACTCTAGCATTCCTCTAACTTTCTAATTCATCTGCCTTAAGTGTGTATGTGTGTGTGTGTGTGTGTGTGGTGTGTGCATGTGTGTGTGTGTGTGTGTGTTTCCCAGGATATTTGTTGTGGTTTGAATGTGAAATGTCCCCCATAGGCTCATATATTTTAAGTTGTAAGCTCATGTGTTCAAACACTTGGTCCTAGCCAGTGGTGCTGTTACTTCTGGTTCAGTGCCTGCTTCCTGAGCACAGATGCAATGTGGCCATCCAACCTCCTCCTCCTGCTACTGCAATTTTCCATGCCTGTTCCTATGTCATCCCCACAATAGAATGCATGTCTCTAGAACTGTAAACCAAATAAACCTTTCTGCCTAAAGTAGCTTATGTCAGAGCATTTTATCAAGCAATTGGGCTTCATAGCTGAATGTTCATAATGCTGCAACTGAAAGACCAGGGAACCTCTGGAAAAAAAATAGTTCACTTAAAGGTGGGCTAATATTTATTCAATTTTCTCAGTCCTCACTCTGCTATCTGGAAGCTATGTAATTGTTAGGGTCCGTGACTCGGTGGGTCTCTTCTAGAGAACAAATGCACGAGTATGGAGATGCAAAAATCAAGCAGAGTTCTATTAAACCAGCTAGCTGGGGCCGACCGTCCTTCCAAGACACGCAGGTCTGGTTAGAGCAATCGACCCTGAGGCAATTTCAGGTAAAGATTATATAGGCTCCCATAACCGTTACACAAAAGCCCGCATTTATACAACCAATAGTTTCAAAGCAAGCATTTCACAAACCAATCTTGTTATCTTGTGTAAGCAGACATGTCTACAGACATGACACAGACCAGACAGGTCAGGTTACAGGGCCTGTAGCACTTGCCCCTATCTCCAGATGCCTGTGTCTCCAGTTGAGTTAATTGGTTACAAGCAGTAAACTCAGACAAGCAGTAAATTCAAACAAGCAGTAAAATTTCTCTTTCCCTAACATAATCAAGTAATTCTATAAAATTCTATTTACTTTGCTTTTCTTTGTTTATGTGAATAAAATAAAAAGGGGTAGGGGAGAGAGAGAGAATGAGCAGAAAGAGCGAGAGAGAGAGAGAGAGAGAGAGAGAGAGAGAGAGAGAGAAAGAGACTACAGGTTAAAAAAAGCAAACCTATACCTTCCTGAATTAATATACAGAATTAGTGGAACACACATCAAGTTCTACATCTTTTAAGCAGAGAACTGGAGTCTTTTTTATTACATGCACTATGGAGATGTTTTATAGTAGGATAAGCCGTTGTAGGTGGAATGTCTAGCAGAGCCACAGGTATGGATATTTTTAAAAAATTGATAGCGATAAAGTTGCCACATTTAGCAGGGATTTGAACATTAGGCCATGGTGTCAACATCACCTTGTGCAGTAAAGGAAGGTTGTTTTTTTGTTTTGTTTTTTTTGCGCATGGGGGAGGGCATGGCATATTGAGAGCACTATTTCCTGAGAGCAATTTGCATTTTCTTGGGTAATGGTGGCATCTGTGACCAAACATTAGGAAAACTGCAGCTTGAAAGTGATTTCACGAGTTTCCTTTATGCCCTGTTGAGTATAAAAGGTGGACAAGCCACACTCAGAGAAGGACTTCTGATGAAAATTGAGATACTGTAATCAAAAGAAGACAAGGCTGGCCCCTAGATGCCTCCACTTCCTGATCCTGGGAGTAAATGCCCTTCCTGAAGCTCAAAAAGCATTCAAGGTCTTTCAGTTACAAACAAGAGAAATTCACTGAATTTTTCTCAGCCAAGAATTCTATGGGAAGGTGGACCATTTTAAATTTGTTATTTTCAAATGGTTCCCCATCTGGGAATGGCAAAGAAAATGGTGAGGATTGGGGAGAAATTCAATGAAAGGTGTGTTTGGTTTGCTTTTGTTTGGTGGGTTGGTGCTGTAACATAGTGGAGAGCTCTGGCCTTGATACCAGTCAAGGTGTCTATGTCATGTAGTTTCATACTGAGAATACTCTTCACAAAAAAAAAAAAAAAAAAATCTAAATTTCTCACAGTTATTCCCACCGTGCTCTAGTGTCTTAAGCCACACCTGAGGAGTTTACCATCAGTCTGTTCTTTTCTCTCCCTTCCCAGTCACTACTTCACGTTTGGAAGTTTTTGAGAGTTGCGTCCATATTTTCTATCTAAGAGCTTTAAAAGTCCGAGGGTGTAGTTCCTTTGTTTTTGTGCCTTGTTGTTTTTAATCAGAGTTCAGGGAGGACTTTCAGAGGACAGACCTGAGTCTTTTATCAAAATAAGGAATTTTCCTTTTATTATTTTTTATTTATTTATTTTTATTTTATGTATATGGGTGTTTTGCTTGCATATATTTAAGTGCACCATGTGCATACAATGCCTTCAGAGGTCAGAAGAGGGTGTCAGATTCCCTGGAACTGGAGTTAAAAACAGTTGTTAGCCACCATTTGGGTGCTGGGAGCCAAACCTGAGTCTCTGTGAAAGCAGTCAGTGCTCTTTACTGCTGAGCCATCTCTCCAGGCCCTATTTATTATTTTTTTAAGTAACTGTCTGTCTTCCACCTATTCTTCTGTAGGCCTTCTAGAATGCCTATGTTAGGGTCCCAGGATTGCGCTCTGGGTTTTTCTCATTCCCCACTATATTAATATTGTATGTTCTTGCATAGTGCTTTGAAATACCTCGTTCCATGTGTCTTGGAGGCTAATCTTTCAGTTCTTCATTGCAGTCATCCTTTCTTATAGAACATAATTTAAAAATAATGTCCAATAAAAATTGCATCAACTTTATGCTACAAGCAAATCTTCCTAAACACATTTTTTCTTCTTCCATTTTCATGCATCTGTGTGTGCACGTTTTTCACGTGTGTGGGCACATGCATGTAGGTGCTGTGCATGTGGATGCTTGAGGCTGATGTCAAAGAACTTCCTTGATGGCTCTTCCACCTTATTTAACGAGGTAGGATCTCTCAATCAAACCTAAAGCATACAGCTAGTCAGCTTGCTCTGGGGGGGGGTCACCTGTCTCCACCTTCAAAGCTGGAGTTACAGGAGACTGCCATGCCCACCTGGCATTTATATGGGTTCTAAACTCCAGTCCTGACACTTGCACAGCAAGCACTTAACCACTGAGTCATCTCCCCATTGCTCTTATGATCACTGGTCATCTTGCATTGCTAGTATTGGTTTCATAAGGTGACATCTGTAGTAGGTATCCTGTGTTGTCCTCTTCTTTGAGGCCTTACTATTTTCTCTTTTGATTAAACATTACTTATAATCTTTCTATATTCTTTCTTTCTAATCTCCTTCCTCCAACTAAACCAATTGCCCTAGATGGAAGGAAACTTGCAAACAGTGGAGCGATCCTCATCACTGTGGACCAGTGGAGAAACCATCAGCAGCCACACATCCTCTATTGATTCTCCCTGAGCAAACATCTGTTTCCAGGAAGTCAGAGCTGCAAGAATCAGTGGGACTTGGGACTTTGGAGTAGCTCCCTGGCAATCACCCAGAGTATGAAGAACTATTGGGCTCTTCACAGATCACCCTGGATGCCTTCTGTTCAGAAGGTCCTTTCATTTCTTCATGGCCAATTGCTAGTCATTCTTTCATTACTATTTCTTTCTTTGAGATAAGATCTTTGCCCCAACTCACCAGGAAGCCAAGGATGATCCTGAATTTCTGAGCCCCCTTGCCTTGACCTCCTCAGGGTTGGGATTACAGGTGTATGCCACCATACCTGATTTTAGGCTGCACTGGGGGACAGAACCTGGGGTTCATGCATACTAGACAAGCATTCTATCAACTGAGCTAGATCTGCTGCCCCTTTTTGTTGTTGTTTCTTTTGTTTTCAAGTAGTTGGATTTTTATTTTGTTTTGTTTTGAGACAGGGTCTCATAGAGCCTAGGCTGGTCTCAATTCAATATATAATTAAAAATGACCTTGAACTCCTGATCCTCCTACCTCCACCTCCCAAGGAGGTATGCACCACCACACCCAGTTTTGGGTCATTCTTCACTGCTGGCCTCTCAGCCTCTCAATTCACTTTTTTACCCTGTTCTTTGAGACATGGATTCAGGTAGCCCAGGCTCACCCCAAACTCATCATATAGCTGAGTGAATGTCTGGCCCTCCTGCACCCACTACTTATGGGCGTGAGCAACCATACTTTGTTTATGTGGTTCTGAGGATTGAACCTGCGACTCAATGTATGCTAGGCAAGTACTCCACTAACCAAGCTATTATATCTCTAGCTCCATCTCTGAATTCCTTAGAACCTGTCTGGCCCGAAGGGGAACAAAGTCCTGCTCTCTTACTAAGAAATCCAGGATGGTGACTGAAATTCTGACTCCAGGGTCTTCTAGCTCATCAATCACTTTACCACTTGACTCTGCAGAAGTAATCAAATGGAAGTCTGTGGATGATAAGGTCATCCCTCTAGACTGTCATCTTCCTAGAACCCTTCACTTCAACATGTCTTTAAACTCAAATATTTTAAAATCGTAACTGAATGGATCAAAGTCCAAGTTTCCAAAGAACATGATACAGAAGGGTTAGTCATCATACTCGGGACAAATTCTGCTTTGAACTATGAGATGGCAGGGTTGTTAACTGCAACTTAGAATTACAACAGCCTGATTTCAAAACCTTGATGAATGGTTGTTTTTCACCTACCACAGAAAACAGCCCATGACTTCCCCTCAATTCTCATTTCTCCACTCTGGTTGTATTCATTACATATCTCAGGAAATTACCAGGCATGGTTTTCTTCAACTTGTGCGTTGAATATGGCCTTGATATAGAAAAAGGATGTGAGCCTTTTTTCTATGACGACGTCAATATTGAGTTGAGACTGAAGAGTACAATGGAAAATGGTCACTGGCGTTTACTTCTAAACAAGTCTCTTCTGGGCATGAGGTAGAAAGCGGAGAATGAAGGGTGAGCCCTATTCGAGGCTATGCCCAATTTGAACTGCAATTTTTAATTTTTAATATTATATTAAAATATATTAATTGGGTTTCATTACAGCATTATCATTACAGCATTGTCATACATTTCTATAATGTATTTCAGCCATATTTATGCCCCATTACCATCTCTTGTCCCCTTCCCAACACTGTTGATCCCCTTCCTTGAGCTGACTAGTCCCACCTTCTGCTTTCATGAGTCTTTTCATTGTTGTTCATTTGTTTGCTTGTTTTGTGACCTAGTGAGTTCGTGAAGGTTGTTTACAGGGGCATAGGGACCTTTCCAGTGGCTACATCACTTAAGAAAATGTCTCTCCCTCTTCCAGCAACCATTAACTACTTATAAATCCTCAGGGATAAGTGGAGCCTTGTAAACCTCTCCCTACTTGATGATGGAAGGGACACAGGCTCAGTCTTGTACAGGTCTTATGCAGTTAATCTTGACTGCTGTGAGCTCTGGAATATCTAAGCCATATCATGCCTGAAGGCAGCTTTCCACAACACTAATCCTCTTCTGGCTCTTACGCTCCTCTTTCTGCCTCCTCTTCCTCAGTCCATGTGCCCTGAGCCTTAGAGGAGTTGAATTATAATTTTTACCTTGCTTTTTTACATGACTCTATTTATAAGATTTGAGACACATGTATTTTAATAATCAACACAAAGGGGAGTGATTCTGGGAAGCTGTCTTCCAGAGTCCTCACTGGTTGTCCATTCCATGAGATGGTAGACAATCTAAAGACTTCCTTCTTAATTCACATTGTTAGAAAACCCTATCCAGGGTAAAGCCAGCTAGAAAGGAAAGACCCAGACACAGATATCACCAGGCAATCTTTCTCTTGTCTCTCTTTAAAGCAAAGAAATGCTGACTTATCCTGTCCTTGAATTTTAAACATTCTTTAGTGCTGTGGCTGCAAATATCCAGGATAACAATCCATGAGCAAGACAAGACAACCCCATCCAATTGCAAACCCCACTGTATGAATTGACCACCTATAGGGTAAGTGCATCTTCCTTCACCCTTACCTCACAACTAGAAAGACTCCAAGAAGCCAGGTTTAGAGAAACACATTTAGCACCACTAAAAGCTAGAGAAATGAAAGAAACCACGCTCTGAAGTTTGGATGAGTTCACAAGTGTTTCGAGTTTGCCTGTGGTATTTTCTTCCTGGGTTTCAAGCAAAGGACAGATGTCTCTCATCTCAGCTGTGACCCATTCATATCCAGGTACTGAATATTCCAATACAGGAAAGAAGACATTTTCTAGAACTGCATTTTAAAACAATTTCTGACCCTCCAATAAGCTGTTAGCAATTATTCCTCTAAGAGATACACAATGAGCAGTTTATGGGTGCTGGTATTAAGGACACGACAATGAATAAAACTGATGAGGTTCAGTAACTCAGGGTTTCATTTCTCCGTTCTTGTAGCTACTACATTTTTTATATTGTATTTATTATTTTTATTTTATGTGTATGAGTGTGTTGCCTGCATGTGAGCACACCTGTGTCATGCAATGCCACAGAGGTCAGAAGAGGGCTTTGGAGTCCCCTGGAACTGGAGTTAAGGACGGTTCATAGCCACCATGTGGATGCTGGGAATCGAACCTGGGTCCTCTGCAAGAGCAGTCAATGCTCTTAACTGCTAAGCCATCTCTCCAGCCCCTTTAATACTTACTGTGCACCTACTACAGATCGTGATTTTTTAATTATACACTTCAACTGTTTTAAGTAGACTATTGTAAGGCTCTTTAGATTATGGAATAACAATAGAAAAATAGACAAGCTGCATCCCTGGATTATATCACAGTGAAGGAAGACCAAATGATCAGATGGCCAAAAATGCTATGCAGAAAATTAAAATAAAGCCATATTGTAAAGAACAACAATGTGATTATTTTGAAGTAGGTGGTCGTGGAAGGCAGAGATCTGAATAACACAAAAGAGGCAATTACATGATGGTAAAGGATAAACTTTCACACACAGAGATTGGCATCTAGACAAAGGAAAGAACTAGTGTAAAGGCTATAAAAGATGGAAAAGCTTGCTGTGTCTGGGAAGGGGAAAAAGGCATTGCATTCTCTGACCTAGAAGTATTTATCCAAGATTTCAGATATTATCCTTCACGTATAAATATGCATGAGCAACAGCTTTGCTCACCAGGGCCACCAAATGGAGGAAAGATAAGGGACAGCCATACCATGGAATGCTACTCCTATTTGTTGACAGAAGAGCTGGGCACAGATAACATGGATGGACCCTTGGAACACAATTTGGTGTATGGACTGCCTGCAGAAGAGAGTACCCATTTATATGAAGCTTGAGAAGAAGCCAAAGAATTCTATGCTAGAAAAATAAATCAGAATGGTTAATCACAGTATGGAACTCTAACTCAATACCTGCTGGTGTGATCAGGGGACAATGTACTGCTGTCTGACACTTTGAAATGCACCAAATTCAGGATGAATTAATACAGAAGTAGGAAGATAAAAGGAAAGCTGAAAAGCAATTAAATTTAAACTGTAATGCTAGAATCTAGTTGCTACATACGTGGGTGTTTACTGTAAAATCCTTTTAAACTTTTCTGATATTTGAACTTTTTTTTTTGGTCTTTTTGAGATATGGTCTCCCTGTAGCCCCAGCTGGCCTGGAACTTGCTCTGTAGAGCAGGCTGGCCTTGAACTCACAGAGATCTGTCTGCCTCTGCCTCTGCCTCTGCCTCCTGAGTGCTTGGATTAAAGGCATGTGCCACCATACCTGGCCTCTGATATTTGAACATTTTATCACTGTAAAATATTGGGCAAGAAAAGAAAGCCAGAGCCGCTCCAGCACCTCTGATGGAGACAGGCACTGAACAAATGATTTGAGCAAGTAAATGCATTTCACTCATGGGGAGTTTGGTTCAGACAAGATTTCCTTTCCTCCACTCAGCTGGCTGTACAGCCAGCCCCTAGTTAGTGAATGACAAACCTTATCTTCACATAGCGTGTCCTCAGTACAGACTGAGGCAGTGTCAGCAGCCACTGAATGTGCACTGGGCTCATAACATTGTGCTGAAGAAAATGGGGGGAAATGAGCCATTTGTTCCTACTAACAAGAAGCTTGCAAAAATAGTTGAGCAGATGGGATTAACTTGTGCGAAATAATCAGAGAACAAGATAGTGGAGTGAAAAAGAAAGATAATGCTATCATAAAAATGGGATTTAAAGAAGGAAGAAGCAGACTGGCAGAGGGGAATTTCTGAGGCAATGCACAAAAATGTTTATCTGTTAAATTCAGCTATGGGATTTAGCTAATAAACGGAAAGACACCACTGTAAGATCTCCCAGTCACAGGATGATGCTTGTTAGGCATTTACTAAATGCTGAGATGTGTTAAGCATGGTGTATTAATTTAACAAATATTTATTTTATCTCTAGGTTTTAGGGATAAAAACATTACATTCAATTTTTGGGCTTTACGGTCTACTGATGGGGGAATGGCAATCGATAAATAAGGTAAAAAAGAAATGCCCAGATTATTAGATAATGACAAATAATAGAAGGGAATGAAAGACATAAAGTGTTAAAGGAGGTGGCAAAGTTTTGAAAAGTCTAATTTTCTGGCTGGAGCTTACATGGGACTTGTACATGCTGTCACCATTGCTGTGAATTCATGAGTGACCATCCAGGTGTCTGGAAAGCTCTGTTTCCTCATTGTCATCCACCAATTCTGGCTCTTACAATCTTTCTGGCTGCTCTTCTACAACAATCCCTGAGCCTTGGGAGGCAGAAGTTTGATATAGTGTCCTGTTCAGGGATAAGCACTCTGCAGTCTCTTGTTCTCTGCACATTGGCCAGTTGTGGGTCTCTGCATTAATTACCATCTGCTGTGTAAGGAAGCTTTTGTAGTCCAGTGGATGACCCACATCAAAG
>NW_008360318.1:557499-611126 GCF_000622305.1 Nannospalax galili | reverse complement strand
CTCTCTCTCTCTCTCTCTCTCTCTCTCTCTATATATATATATATATATATATATATATATATATTAGAACAGAAGGCATGAAATTGGATGGGTAAGTGAAGGGGCAGATGGGGACAAGAATCTAAATGCGATAAAAATATATTGTATGGATTCACAAAAATTCAATAAACAAAGTTTATCCATAGGTAAAGTCAAATTTTCATTGTGATGGAAATTCTTGAGTAAAATCTTAAAGGAACTGGAGAGCTGGCAATTTGGGAATTGGAAGGAAAAGCAATTCAGGCAGGATAAAAGCATGTGAAAGCCACATTGTCTGAGAGGCAGTAGCATCTCAAATATGTGAGGAAAACTAAGTGTAGGTAACTATTATCACCTCTCTTATTAGACGCCCTCCAAGATATGTATCGTCATCATCCACATTTTACAAATGTGAAAACCACGCCACAGAAATGTGGGGACCCTTGTCTAGATCCCCCTGAACAAACCGTAAAAGTAAGCATGGCCATTTCAAAGCAAAGTTGTTCTAACCTATAGTTCCAAGTTCTCTGCTCTTTAGAGATAGATAGTGAATGTTACAGGGAAGAAAAGGCTGGGAGGCTGGGGGGGGTGGTCTTCACAGTATGACCTGGCGTAAAAGCAAAGCTAATTCAGTTAAATTCTGATTGTCAAATGATTGCATCCACTGGTTGGAGAACAGGAAGCTTGACTAGGTCCACCACAGAGTTGGAAGGTTTGAACAGATGAGATCACAATTGATTTTAATTCCAACAAGCCCAAATAAAACACTCACAAAGGGGCAGAGGGGAAATCTTACCCAGCCATGATGAACACATTGTGTCAACAATGTGGTTATTTTAACCAATAGACCACAGATGAAATGATAAAGGCAATCTGCCTGCAAATAGAAACCATAAATGTATCACGAATATGAACAGGAACTGTTTTCAGCAAAAAGTCAAAGCAGGGGCTGGGGAGATGCCTCTGTTGCCAAGGTGCCTCCCATGTAAGCATAAGGACCTGAGTTCAAATCCTGGAACCCATGTAAAAAGCCAAGGGTGGTTATATGTCTGTGTGTTGGTTAGAATTTTTTTTTTTTTTTTTTTTTTTGTCAACTTGACACAAACTAGAGTCACTTGGAAAGATAGAAACCCTGTTGAGGAATTTCCTTCTTCAGATTGGGCTGTGGTCATGACTATGACACATTTTTTTAACTGGTAATTGATGCAGGAGTGCCTACCCTTTTGTGTGTGGTGCCGTTCCTGGGCAGGTAAGCCTGGGCTGTATAAGAAAAGAGCAAGCCAGTGAACAGTGTTCCTCCATGGTCCCTGCTTCAGTTCCTGCTTCCAGCTTCATGCCCTGATTTCCCTCAGGACTGTCATTTGGACAAAAGTAAGGTACAATAAACCCTTTCCTTCCCAAGTTAGTTTGGGTCAGTGTTTTATCATAGCCACAAACTAAGTCAGCAGTGCTGGGGTTGGACAGACAGAAGGATCACTGAGCTGATAGTCTAGCTCTGGGTTCAGTGAGAGACTTTCTCAAGGGGATAAGGTAGAGAGTGACATTGCAGGAGGACACTTGGCATCTCCCTCTGGCCTCCACCCATGTGTAGGTCATACACATGCTCCCACAGGCAGGAATATACCACACAAATACATACACAACATCCACACAATGAAAAACAGTAAAAGTCTTAAAATATAAAATATGTAAGCCTCCTGAGAAATGATACCCAATGTTGCCCTGTGACAATGACATCCAAGATTTTCCTAACCTCCAAATATATGTGCACATATGTGCAGGTGTGCCTGCACACACGTGAACAGGATATGAAGAAACACAAAAACAACTGTACTAGACTGACTATACGAAATGCCTGAGTTTTATAGTTCTCAGCATTTAATAAAAAGTCAGGCCTGGCTTTTTAATTCCAACTACTCAGGAAACTGAGGCAGGAAGATCAAGAGTTGTCTAAGCTATAGAGTATGTCCAAGGCCAGCCTGAGCAACTTAGTAAGATCCTGTCTCAAATTTAAAAAGTAGACAAAGGGCTAAGGATACACCGCAGTGCCAGACCGCTTGCCTAGGATATGTGAGGGGTCCTGAATTTAGTCTCTAGTACTGTAGAAAACCAAACCCAACAAAAGCAGTGGTTCAATAAGATGGTTCAGTGGGTAAGGGCACTTGCTGTCAAGCCTAGAACCTAAGAGACCTCAGTTGGATCCCAGAACCCACATGGTGAAAGGAGGGAATTAACTCCTTCAAGTTGTCCTCTGACCTCTACATGCTCACTAGAACAAACACACACACACACACACACACACACACACACACACACACACACACAAAAGGTAAAACAGAAGCAACAAAGAATCCCATCCACAGTGAGAAGAAGATTCAAAGTAACGAGTCTTAAAAATGTCTCCGTCTGTTTGAAGCAGATGGAAGACGGGTCTTAAGCCTTTCTCCTGCCCTCCACAAATGAGGAGACTCCCACAAGACTCAGGTTGAATTCAGATAAACGCACATCCGGGGTTTATAACTTGAGGCTGCCGAAATTACTGCGTACGAGGCATAGTGAGTCCCAAACTCCTTTCCGGAGGGTGAGATCATTGCAGGCATAGCAGATGCAGCAAATACAAATGTGGGGGTGACAACCTCCCCATCACCTCTGGCAGCACACCACTGTGCTCATCACCCCCACCCCACCCAGGGTCTGCTTTCTTGACTCTTTTGTTTGCCCCACCCTGTCATCTGAGTAGTATATCACAACATTCATAGGAAACTTCCAGAGGTCAAAGACCAATTGCCACAGAAATGGGGATCTCGTTTTAAACCCACACGTTGGCAGAGGAAGAAAAGATGAGTGACAGGGCTAGGCCCTCCTTAACATGTTATTAAATGTCTCTTTCATGAGACTCTTGGCAGGAACTGAACTCCCATTTAAGCAGGTGTACGAGGCAAGAAAGTTCCAGAGGAATTTCTTCAATTTCTCCTGCCACAGCTCACTCAGTGCAGATCCAGCCCCCTCAGTTCAACCTAACAGATAACAACAAAAAACAAACAAGCTAAAAACCTGTGGAAAACGGCAGATCTTGACCCAGTCCTCATCTGCCCTCTGCTCCGGAAGCTTCCAATCCAGGAAGGATGCAGCATGATTTACATGAGCAGGTCTAAGCCTATACAAAGTTGTCAGTGATGCTCATTTGGACACTTCTATCCTCAGTTTAAAAATAAAAACTCAGCTTGGGTTCAGAGAGATGACTCAACAGGTAAAGGCCTGATGACCTGAGTTCAGTCCCCAATTCCCACAGTGTGGCAGGAAAGAACCAGTTCACCAGAGTTAACCTCTGACTTCCACAGACACATTGTATATACACACACACACACACACACACACACACACACACACACACTGAACAAATTAACAAACAAATAAATGCTTTTAAAATACAACCAATTCATCCAAAGAATTATCTATGAGGTAGTGGCTTACACCTGTAATCCCAACACTCAGGAGGCTGAAACAGGATTGCTAGAGTTCCAGGACAGTCTGGACTACAGAATAAGACAGTCTCAAACCAACCAACCAACAAACCAACAAAGTTATTTATATGTCAAAGTGTTCATAAAAGCAATTATTCTTGGCAATAGAATTTAAGTAGAGGAAGGCACGAAGAGGTCAGTCACCAGTGTCCTTTTGAAAGGCTGATGAGCCCAGTGAAGGAAAGCTGTCAGCTACCTCCCCCCACTCCACATGTGGTCTTTGGATCAGCAGCTTCAGTGTCACCTGGACCTTGTTAGAAATGCAACATCTCTGACTCCAGCCCTGCTAAATTAGAAGCTACGTTTTTACGACTTCCCCTGGTCATTCACACGCAGTAGACTTCGTGAATGGGCTGTGAGTCTAGGATGAAGCCTGTGTTTACTCATGCTTAGCAGATGCACACTGAAGAGCTTCCATGTATGGCGATCATGTGGGTGGACACACACACCACACTCAAAGCAGGTGCATCCACATGGCTGGTACCAATGATGTCATGGCTTCCACTGTAGTGAAGCTCTGTAGTCAGGGAGTCAGGAAGGACTGGACCACTTGTCACAGGAAGCAACTTCATAGCTGTTTCAGAAGATGCTCTCCTGTCCGGAGGTTTTGGGGTGTTGGTTTCATCGGCATTTAAACAAAACATGCATCAGAGTCACATTGTGCTGGTCCCTTGTCTATGTAATTCATTTCTGAGGAACAGGTGAGTGAGGTTCAGGTGTCCTTTCTTCCATGACTGGAACAACAAAGTATGTGATGGTCTTCACTGCTGAGGGCCCTCTCTCTTCTCCTTACCGACTGCTTCTGGCTGACAGACCCTCTGCTGGCCCATACGACCCCACTGTGGATGAGGAGGTGGTGGGGATCAGACCCCTCACAACAGACGCATCATCCCTGTGTTGGCAAACCATCCTAAAGGCCACCTCTTTACCACACTTTCTGACTGACAAATGATGAAAATAAAATTCATCTAATGTCTCTCATACCTATGCAAGTTTTTTGAGACTTGGGAAAGTAAAAAGTTGTTTGATAGAACTGAGCAACACAAGTCTTGATTAAAACAGACACGACTGCTGACAGCTGGGGTCATGGAAGCTGAGATGCTGAAACTTGCCAGCCCGGGTATTTTAATTGCAAGATAGCGTTCATCAGAAAACGCCTGGAATTAACTAACCTGGAAGAGCACCAGGGCTGAGTGGTGAGGGACTGGCTGACCCTAATTAAATTGGATTTTGTGATAGAAACAATGGCCCCTCCTCTTAGAATGGCATCTCCCTCCCTCCCTGCCTCACATGCCCTTAAGGACTTGCTACAAGTTCTAAGTGATTTTTTTAAAAGAATTATTTTTTTTAATATTTTATTTATTATTTTTATTTTATGTGTACGAATGTATTGCCTGCATGTATGTGAGTGTATCTGTGTCGTGCAATGCCGCAAAGTCAGAAGAGGGCTTCGGATTCGCCTGGAACTAGAGTTAAGGACGGTTCATAGCCGCCATTTGGGTGCTGGGAATTGAACCCAGGTCCTCTGCAAGAGCAGTCAGTGCTCTTAACCGCTGAGCCATCTCTCCAGCCCCCTAAGTGATTTTAAAAAGGAAATAGTGCAAACGTACAATGAGCATCACCTAATTATCTTCTGTAAGAACTACCAAAAATGCTCAATTATGTATTGTGTGTGTGAAGTGTATTTTTTTATTGTTGTTGTTGTTGTTGTTTGAGACAGGGTCTCCCTATATAACCCAAGCTGGCCTGAAATTGACCAGACCAGGCTGGCCTTTATCTTACAGAGATCTGCCTGCTTCTGCCTCCTGAGTGCTGGGATTAAAGGCATGTGCCACCAGGCTCAGCTCTGAAATGTATTTTTGTTATAACATATTTAAGCAACAAAATGTAAAAAATTTATTTTTCTCTTAATTAAATAATTTAGAAAAGTTACAGAGAAGAAAATAAAAACTAGTAAGTTCAAGGATGATAGTTTGATTAGTGTCAGTGAGGCATCTATGTGTGTGCATGTGCACTCATGCACACGTGTGTATATGTGTGTTCGGAGAGAGGAGAGAGAGAGAGAGAGAGAGAGAGAGAGAGAGAGAGAGAGAGAGAGACCAAGAAATTGGAGGTTGTACTATATATAGTTTTATATTTTGTTATGTTCTCTTAGCATTGTATTGTGAAGGATTTTAACAGTGTAATGGAAAATATTTTGACACTGACCTTTTTAAAATGCAAGTACTAAAGGTAAGCCCTCTAGTAAAATAGTGTTAAGAAAATGGAACGAAGGGCTGGAGAGATAGTTCAGTGATTATGAGCTCCTGCTGCTCTTCCAGAGGACCCGAGTTCAACTCCCAGCACCCATGTCGGATGGCTCACAGAAGCCTGTAACTCTAGTATTGCCCTCACAGGCACACACACACACACACACACACACACACACACACACACACCTTAAACAAAAATACTAATAAAGAAAATGGAGCAATTTCCTGAACTAAAACATTCCAGATGTTTGGGGGAAAACATTCTATATATTTTTTAGTTACTTTTATTTTATATGTATGAATGTTTTGCCTGATAGTATGTAAGTGTATCACATGTGTATCAATGTCCTTGGAGGCCAGAAGAGGGTGTCATATTCCCTGAAATTGGAGTTACAGATGGTTGTTAACT
Source organism: Nannospalax galili (assembly GCF_000622305.1). Lineage (NCBI taxonomy): Eukaryota > Metazoa > Chordata > Mammalia > Rodentia > Spalacidae > Nannospalax > Nannospalax galili. The sequence continues at coordinate 604,923 of NW_008360318.1, read as the reverse complement.
CTGTGCTGGGAACCAACATGGTTCTTCTGCAAGAGCAGCCAGTACTCTTAACCATTAAGGCATCACTCCAGCCCCATGGAAAAAACATTCCAAAAAAAAATAAAATAAAATAAAAAATCTAAATGTAGTTGGTGGTGTAATCAATGCTGAGAAACTTCAAGTCACCCAGTTGGACTGGGGTTACTATCGACAATGGCTGACCATGTAAAATAAAATGAATATTGCAGGCCTAAGGGAACTGCAGCTCTATAAAACCACTGTGAAGAAATCTCAGTTACTCCAAATCCTTTCTCACTCCGTGTTAGCAATAGAGAGCCAACACTACTGGAATAAAGCCTCCCAGAGTCCATCTATATTTGGGCTTCCTCCCTTCTCTAGCCAAAGGGAATTCCTCTTCTCTGCCTCTTCTGTGGCCTACTAGGGCCATGAGATGAGAAACAGACTGTTTCCTCAATCCGTGGCACAAAACAGAACCAGCATCTGGTTTGGTTGGAGTGACCATGAAGGAGGCCTTGTGTGGACGTGGCACAGCCAAGACCAAGATAGTCTAGTGGCTCACTGTCCTGGTTAGTTTTTTGTCAACTTGACACAAACTAGTCACCTGGGAAGAGGGGACTTCAATTGATAAATTTCCTTCATCGGATTGGCTTGTGGCCATGTCCTTGAGGCATTTTCTTAATTGCTGATTGACGTAGGACCCAGCCCATGAGGCCTGGGCAGGTGGACTGGGATGCATAAGAAAGATAGCTGGGGAGGCAAGTCAGTGAACAGCGTTCCTCCATGGTCACAGCGTCCTCCATGGTCTCTGCTTCAGTTCCTGCCTCAGGGTTCCTGTCCTGGCTTCCTTCAAGAATAAACTATGACTGGGACATGTAAGCCACAGCGGTTTTGCTCAGTGTTTTATCACAGCAACAGAAAGCTAATTAGGACACTCACTGATAAAGGAGATAACTGCCCTGCAGAGCCTCTGTGTTACACAGAGCCATTGATATTATTTGTCAAGTTAGCATGACCTGGCTGACTAACAAAGCGACCAAAAATAAAACGTTATCATTTTGAACCTGTGTAAATTATTATACAATGCTAACCCTTCCAGAAGCAAGGAAGCAACGTGCCAGTAGGTCCTTCTTTTCATCTGCCTTACCTGATAGGAAGGATCAAAATTACAGATCACTGAGGTCAATGCCAAAGTCAGCGGCATTCGCCCATGTTTAGTAAGTACCTGAGGCAGGAGAATTGCCTCAGGGAGAAAAAAAAGAAGATGACTTTTTAGGTAGTTTGGGGGATGAAGAAATTAATTAGGGATAGTCTGATCCTTCTGGAAATTTGAAACTCTAACAGAGAAGAAACTCATAAGATTATGAAGATGGGGGTTGAGGTAATGGCTCAGTGGGTAAGAATGCTTGTAATGTCAGCATTGGGATCTGAGTTTGAATCCCTAGCATCCATGTAAAACTGCAGGCATTGCTGTGAGTGCCTGTAAAGCTAGTGCTGTGTGTATGGGTTGTGGGAGGGAGGAGGATCTCTAGGGCCAGCTCCAGGTTCAGAGAGAGGCTTGTCTCAAGGGAATAAAGGTTGAGAACAATAAATAGAGCAGGAACCTCAACTCATCCTCTAGCATCTGCATACACACCTTCACATAAATATGTGCACATATACCACACACACACATACACACGCACACACATGCACGCGTGCACAAAAGAGTGTGAAGATGGAACACATCTAGTAGCTGTGTGACATTGGAGAGGCCATTTAACTTCCTGGGTCTCAGCTCCACCATCAGTTCACTGGGGAGAAAAACAATACTTCCTTCACAAAGTACTCTAAGAACATAAACTCTGGCCCAAAATCTGACATACAGTAATTGCTCACTAAATACCTGTTATTATTGTCTTTGTATGTGCAGAGAATTTCAGAATATTGATCCTCCACTGGCCATAACAACACATATTGTAGAAAAAGCATGAGCTTTATGAAGGAGTTAGTCCAGAGATGGGAAACATGGATCTAACACCCCGAGCCATGTGATTTCTGAAGGCCTCAGTTTCTTCATTGATAACACCGAGGCAATAATTTCTTCCTCTCAGAACCCTTGAGAGGATTCGTGGAATTCAGTCACATAACTTAGCAATATTCTTTTCTTCCTCACTCTTCCCTTTTTCTTTAAGAAGGATGAACAGCCCAGAAGGCATCATAAAGCATGTTCACAACTTTAAGTAGATTATGTCTAAAGATGTATAGGCTCTGAAATTCCAAGAGACGTTTATAGTATAAGAAGCAAGATGTATCCAAAGCAGGTGTATCCAAAGCTGCACCCTCGTCTAAAACCAGAAATCTCAAACTCCTGTTTCCTGAAACTTCCATTATCCATTTCCATCCACACTTTTCTTTAACCTGAATTTGACTGAAAACAAAGTGACCGCAATAAGCAGGAGCACTCAGAAGCAACTAGATTTCTACTGTCCCACTGGGGCATTGTGACTCCAGACCCCAGAAGGGTGGCCTTCTCAGAATCCTTGGAAGCATTCGAGGAATTTAAGTATGTGGCTTAGCAGCATACATCTTTTTCTTACTCTTGCCATTTTCTTTAAGAAAGATGAACATACCTGGCATGGTGGTACACGCTTTTAATCTCAGTACTTAGGAGGAAGAGATCAACGTTAGCCTGGTCTACACAGCAAGTTCCAGGCCATTTGGCACTACAGAGAAATCTTGTCTCAGGAAGGAAGGAAGAGAGAGAGAGAAAGAGAGAGAGACAGAGAGAGACAGAGAGAGACAGAGAGACAGAGAGACAGAGACATAGAGAGACAGAGACAGAGAGACAGAGACAGAGAAAATCAGCATATTATCCCATTTGCTGGCTCAAGGAAGGGCAGATATTCAAAATGAATTATGACAGAAACAGTGCATCGGAGCTAATCTAATCTCCCCACCAAGCAGTGGATCCTGGGGTATGGGGTACTTCCCTGGGGTACTTCTGCTGATGCCCTTTATTTTTTAACAATGTCTGTGGTGTGTACAGAACATTGACCAGTTTTTTTTCTGGGATCTTTGTTCCAGCTTTCCTTTGAGGAAAACAAGAAGAGTGTTTCAGTGAGAGAAAACAGGATCCTGGCTTGCAGAGCTTATGCTGTGAAGCCCAAGACTGAGAAAGTCATCATTTCAGTGTCTATGTATTTTTCCCAGTGGGATTTTACTCGTTTTATCTATGCGTGTACAACACTAACACTTTTCTATTTTGGAATTTGTTTAAAACACATTTTAAGAATATAAAAACAAGATATAGTCACTGTTGAAATTTAAGTAATGCAGAATTCCACAAAGCAATCAAAAGTAAAAAGACATTCCTCTCCCGTGTTCATGATCCTCACTACCTCACTATGACTCCATTTCACCAAGAATGAAACCCAATTTGGAATTTGCTCTCTATTTTTTCAGATAGTTATCTTTTTAGTGGTAGATATAAGCCTTTATGAGTATATTAACTTTTAAGATATAAGATCCGATATTCTGTAACATGCTTTATTTCACTCAGCAGCATGTTTTGGACAGCTCTTTATTGTCCAGTTTATTTCAACATCACAATTTATTTTTTGTTCATTTACATGAGTTTCCAGGTTTTCATTATTAGCACTGAACAACCATACACACACACACACACACACACACACACACACACACACAATACGTCTATATTTGTTTGCTCTCCTAGTTTTATTTCTCTGTTGCTAAGATGCAATGCTAACCAAAAGCAACTTGGGAAGGAAAGGGTTCATTTGGCCCTATGTCCCCATCACAGTCCATCATCGAGGGAAGATGGGGCAGGAACTCAGGGCAGGAACTTGGAGGTAGGAACTGAAGCAGAGGCCAGGGAGGAATGCTGATTACTAGCCTGCTTTCCTGGGCTTGCTCAGCTATCTTTTTTATACAGCCCAAGCCCATCTGCCTAGGGATGGCACTGCCCACGGTGGGCTAGAGCCATCCACATGGATCAAGAAAATGACGTTCTGACATGCCCATAAGCCAATTTGATGAGGAAATTCCTCAACTGAGCTTCCCCCCTCCTAGGTATGTCTTACTTGTGCCAAGTTGATAAAAACTATGACGTGTAGTGTATTTTTGTTTTAATTTTTTTGAGAGTTTCATACATGAGGATGTATGCATCATTTCTACCCCTCCTTCTCCCCACTCCAACGCCTTCCATTCTACCCTTCTCCCTCTCAAATTCACGGCCTCTTCTTCAAATACACACACACACACACACACACACACACACACACACACACCCTACTGAATCTACTTAGTGTTTGTTGCTTGTATGTGCATACATTTAGGGCTGACCACATAGAATTGAATGACCTATCAGGGAGCTTGTCCCTAGAGGAAGCTGGTTCTCCCTGTCATTACCAGTAGTTCTTCATCTGGGGGTGAGGCCTTGAAAATTCCCCCATCCATGTTGGCATGCCAAGTGGTATGGTCCTTATGCTAGTCTCATTTAGGCGACCATATTGCTGAGGTCACATGGGTGCAGCTTCCCTGTAGTGTCTAGAAGACACTGTCTCTCAGGAGGCGTCCTGGTCCTCTGGCTCCTACAATCTTTCTATCCCCTCTCTGAAATGTTCCCTGAGCCTTAGGAGTAAGGATTGCACTGTAGATGTAAAAATTGGAGCTGGACACCCCACGGTCACTTATTCTCTTCATTTTGATCAATTATGGATCGCTGTAATAGTCTCCATCTTCTGTAGAAAGAAGCTTTTCTTTTCTAAGTACTGAGAGCTACACTTATCTGGTTGCACAGGCTGCTAGGCCTGGGGGTGTGAAGACGGTGCAGGAGGACAGGGGACTGGATCACTCACTCACCAGATTGGGCTGGTGTGCAAGCTTCATGCAAGCTTCCTAGGTCTAAGAGTGTGAGGATGGTCTATATTCCTATTTAACTGGGAGACCTAAACACTTGCATCAAGACAACAATTAAAGGACTATTTTATCCTATGCTAGCAGGAACTCTCCATCCGATGCATCAGTGCTCCAACTGAGAGCCCTTTACTGATTCACTCCATGTACCTCACAAAGAAACAGCCTCATTGGGTCTCAAATTCCACACCTGCAAATGGAGAAAATGCCCCTTAGTAAAAAAAGGCATTAGAAGGATTTAATAAGACTGCATGAACGAGATGCTGAACAGAGCTGCTGTACCTGGCCCCATGGTCTGCATACTGTCTCCACAATCTGAGTGGTATGCCTGGGGAATTGTGCAGTATGACACCCACACAACCATACACACAGTCCTTTTCTTCGTTCAACAGTTCATTCACGCAAACATTTACGTAGCATGTTCCAGGCATCACTATGCTGTTGACATCCCTAAGTAAGCCTTAATGAATTATTCATCCAGAAATGTATTCTAAAATTCTTGGATTGTCATGACACCTGTCATGAATTTGCATTTTTGATCTCAGAATTAATTGCTCATGTGCCAGTTATCCAACCCACACACCATCAAGGCTGGATTCCAGAATGTATTCATCACTACATCCTTCTTCCCTAAGCACCAGCACAGAGTTTGCTCACAAAGGCTACATCATATCCAATGCTGACAACAAACTTCCTTCAGGAAGCATGGCAGAAGCACGTTTGGCATGTAAACTCCTAGAAAGTGAGTAAATGCTCATCGTGCAAGCATTAAGAACTGAGTTCAAATCTCCAGACTCACATAAAAGCCAGGTGGAGGTTTAACCCCGGGAGTGGGGAGGAGGATGCAAGAGAATACTGTGAGCTTACTGGACAGGCAGTCCAGCCAATCAGTGAACTCCATAATCTGTGAGTGACTTTGTCTCAAAAAATAAGGTGGAAAGTAATTGAAGAACAGATCTAGTGTTGACCACTGGTCTCCACATGTGCATGCACACGTGATCTCATATGTAAACACATGCATAAACCACACACATACACACACACACACACACACACACTAAAATTTTTTTTTTTAATTTTATTTAAAAAACTAGAAAGTATGATTGCTATCTGTTTTCACTGCTGAATCCCAAGCCCCTAGATCAGTGCCTGGCACATAGTAGGTCTTCAATAAATATTTGTGAAATGAATATAAGGGCTGGGGCTCCTAGAAACTTAAAGTGAAAATAATGTGGAATATGGCTTATTCTTTTTGTATTAGTCACTTTTCTGTTGCTGTGATAGAAACGCTGACCCAAGCAGTTTATGGAAGGAAGAGTTTATTTGAGTTTACGGTTCCAGGGGAATTACAGTCCATCACAGCAGGTAGGCATGGCAGCAGAGGTGGCTGGACAGGAGCAGCAGAAGCTAAGCTGTCACATCATCAGGCAGGCACAGGAAGCAAGAGAGGGACTGGAGATCCAACAAGGCTTAAGAACTCTAAGCCCACCCCCAGTGACGTGCTTCCTCCAGGATAGACACACCTTCTAAAACCTCCCGAAACAGCGCCACCATCTGGGGACAAAATGTCCAAACACTTGGAGCCTATGGGGGACATTTTCATTCACAGCACCACACTTTTTCATTGAATGGGGATTTTAAAAAGTGAAATGAAGTGAACGCAGCAGCTATAACAACCTAACTACTGAAGAGTATAAATCAAGACTTGGTATCTATAAGAGGATACTGGGTGACAGTGCCTCTTGCATTTTATAATTTCTAATACATTGTCTCTAACCACAAGGGAACAGGCCCAGGGACATTAAGTAGCTCATCCACACTCAACATGCATACTAAGCTAGAAGTTAAGATTTATTTCTTTACTATTTTAAAAATTTATTATTTTATGTATATGAGTGTTTTAGTATATGTATGTAAGTATACCTATGTTGTACAATGCTTGAAAAGGCCAGAAGAGGGTGTCAGATCCCCTGGAATTGGAATCAAGGATAATTATTAACAGCCATGTGGATGCTGGGAACCAAACCCAGGTCCCCTATAAAAGCATAAGAGCAGTCAGTGCTCCTAAGTAATGAGCCATCTCTCTAGTCCCCTAAGATGGCCTATATATTCATATGTTCTCATTGTATATGTGCTGAGGAAAGGATGCTCACAACCCATGTAGAGTGCCCACTGTCAACTGCCAGTCAGGACATGCCCATATGTTCTTTCAAGAGTTTACTGAATTTGACTTTTAAAGATTTTTCTAGGTGAAATGCATTGCTAAGTTAGTAGACTGCTTGCCTAGAATGTCTGAGGCCCTCGTAGACTACTTGCCTAGAGTGTCTGAGGTCCTCGTAGATTGCTTGCCTAGAGTGTCTGAGGCCCTGGTTTGATCCCTAGTACTCACAAACTGGATATGATGGCTCATGTCTATAATCTCAACGCTCAGGAAATGGAGGAAAGAGGACCAAAGAGTTCAAGGTCATCCTTAGCTACATAGCAAGTTCAAGGCTAAGAGACCAAGCAGCCTGCTCTTTGCTCTTTGCTCTTTGAACAAGAGTTCAAAGTTCCAGCCTCTCGCCTGAGGCCACAGGAACACCCAGTCTCAGAAAAAAAAAGTAAAAGAAAAAGGAAAAAGAAAGAAAGAAAGAAAGAAAGAAAGAAAGAAAGAAAGAAAGAAAGAAAGAAAGAAAGAAAGAAAGAAAGAGAAAGAAGGAAAGAAAAACATTTTTTCAGATGATTTTTGTATTTTAAAAATAAATCCCATAAGCTAGGCATGGTGGTATATACCTTTAATCCCAGCATTTGGGAGGCGAGCAGATCTCTGTAAGATCGAGATCAGCCTGGTTTACATAACTGATTTCATGGGGCTAAGGGAGACCCTAGCTCATAAAACAACAAAACAAATTCCATAAAAATAGCCAGTATAGGGCTGGCGAGATACATGGCTCTGCAGGTAGAAGCACTTGCCATGTAAGTCTGGCAATATGAGCTCAATCCCCAGAGACCTTGACAGGAATGCCTGGGCACATATTCCCCACACACATGCATACAAATGGTTATAGCAATAAATTAATTTTAAAAAAATATCCACTATCAACACTCCTTGATGAGGACACCCAGGAGGGAGAGGTCTCGCTGTAAGGATTCTGAAACGTCCTAGTCAATATACTTTGGGGACAAAATGTATCAGTGACCTTTTCTAGCCTTATTCAATCTGGAATCATTAACCTGGGATATTGAGCAGCCTCCACAACTGTTTTCTGGCCACTACTCTGGGCAAATTGTTTGCCTAGAACCTCCCAATTGATGGATACCACCCTCAGAAACCTGTGCACACAAGAGTGCAGCGGGTCAGTGCTGAATCACCTGTATCCTCCTGCCTAATGAAAGGTGAACTTTGGCAGGATGCCTTCCTGGAGTCAAAGGTAGGGGACTGGTGCTGGGCCACGTGGCTACCCTAAGTCTCTCTCTCTCTCTGTGGCAGATGTCAGGGTCCACAGGGAACCTTACTAAAGGAACAATATAAGATAGCTTCAAAGCACTAGCACTGTGGCATGCAAAGTGATGCACTATAAAGGTATCGAGATCCCTGAGGAAGCCCAGCTCACCTCTTCCTAGGAGAGGAGAGGTCCTGCTCTGTGAGCTTTCTGAGCTCAGCACAGCCTGTCCCCCTCCCCTCCATGCTTGTTAACCTCCCAGCATGACTTTCATGCCATATGTTTACTCTGCTGCAGCATTTTACAGCCTGAGCAGAAGCACTTAGCCCAGGGAGGAGCATACCACTTTCATAGCTGGTTGGCTCTTAATACTTCCTTAGGAGGCTCCAGGCTTCAAAGAGAAGGTATCTGGAAGGTTTGGGAAGCTGCCAGTAAGGCAAAGTTTTCCCAGTGATACACATCAGGATTTCAACCAGGCAGTGAGAGGGGCCTAAGTCAATAGTAACAGAATTTTGGTGTAAAAGAAAGAAAGGCAGGAAAGAGGAAGGGAGGAAGGAAAGAGGAAGGAAGGGAGGGAGAGAGGAGGGAGGGAGGGAAGGAGGAAGGGAGGGAAAAAGAAATGGTGTGCACATTTAATGGCAAATGAGCATTCATTCAGGCCATGTAAATGATTCTCACTTCATCAAGGCCAAGTTTGCCCCTGAGGGGGACTTGGCAAAGTCTGAAGACATCTGAAGCTGTTATACTGAGTGGTGGTGCTGGGGGTAAAGGCACTGCTACTGGAACCAAGTGAGTTAGGGGGCCAGGGATACCGCTACAAGCATCCTGTGATACCCATGGCAGCCTCCAATAACAAACAGCTCTTGAGCCTGAAATGTCAACAGCGCTGAGGCTGGGAAATCCTGTGTCACATTAACCATGAAAGGTAAGGAAGTGCTCTCCTGGCCAACAACTACATTGGTCGCATTTGGGGGAGGTACATAGGGAGGCAGAAGCACTCTCATCTGGTCTAAGGTCTGGGTTTGAATCTGACGTGCAGAATGCTCCAACTCTACAGCCTTGGGAAGCCCCACTGAGGAGAGCATCTGTTTGTTCTTTGGCCAAATGCAGACACTGAACCTGGCATGAAGCTTAAATTATGTGGAATAATCAAGCACTTAATACTATGTCTATGTACAGTTGCAGATAACTGAGAACCGGCTACTCAGTGTTTTTCTTCACCATGGAAAGGAACATGGGGTTTTTCAAAGAAATAGACTATTTGGGTAATTGGAAGACATTGATGGTTGAGTCTGCTCAGACCTGCTATCTCTCTTCCTAGAGAATTCTTTGGACTTGCAAAGTGAACCTCATGTATACTTACAGCCCTTGCTGACCCTCTTTAACTACTTTTGTCCCTTTGCTTAGTCTAGATACCTAGACACTCTTGAGTCCAGCTATACATTTGCAGAGGTCAAGCATTAGCCCAGTGAGGGCCTGGTCAAGGAAGGAAAGATTGTCAATATGTGATATCTAGAACGAGGAGCTAGAGAGTGTGTTAGCTCTCTTCTTTGTTCCAAAGCTAAGCAGAACCAGACAGGATTCAGCCACACCTGCTTATGGTCTGATACACACACACACACACACACACACACACACACACACACTTTTGGAGTCAATATCTGCCTACTAAATGCTGACACCTTCAGGCTCCAGAACCCTGTCCTTAGAGCAACCCAAGAGCTCTCTTCTCTCCAAGCCCCAGGGATTTCCTGGCCTACGGCTTTCCCTGCTGGCTTCAAAGCCACCCCAGGAGAAGCAGCACCACAGAGGGTGAAGAGGACTGCTTAGCCTGCCCACACTGCCTCAGAAGGCCTCCAAATCAAAGGGCTAGAATACGCCTTAGAAAACATCTAGCTCAATTCCCCCTCACTGGTGAAACTGGAGCTCAGAAAGAGGCAAGGTCAGGACTGTTGCTAGCCCACAGGGTACCCACATGCAAGTTAGCAATGCAGCCCTGTCTGCAAGGGAGTAGTCCCGAGCTGAGGGAACTGGCCGCAGAGTCTAAGTGTCCCAGACCTCACGACAGCAGGCAGGACACTTTGTGTTCGGGGAAGGCATATTAGGTACTTTTCTCATTGCTGTGACAAAAATACCTGGCAAGAGGAACTGAAAGAAGGAAGGAAGTTTTGACTCATGGTTTAAAGAGGATATAGTCCATCATGGCCAGAAGGCACAGCAGCTGGAACAAGACCAGCTGGTCACGATGCATCTACCATCGGGAAGCAAAGAAAGGGCAGGTTGTGGGGCTGGACTATCAAACCTCAAGACCCACCCCAGGTGACCCAAGTATACTTGCAAGATGAGCTTCATATAAGGACCCACTTCCTTCAGGGAGTTTCCACATCCTAAAGGTTCTACAACCTTCCAAAATAGCATTAAGAGCTAGTGACCAAGTCGTCAGACAATGAGCCCACAAGGAACATTTCACTTTTAAACCACAACAGAAGTGATGGCTCAAAATGACGAAAAAAAAAAAAAAAAAAAAAGAGTTGGGATCACACTTATGACCTCTTAGTGCAGATGGCACTAGCTACATATGGAAATAAGTAGCTCTTAATGCTTGCTATCTTTTCTTAAAGATTTATTATTTTCATGTATGTGTATTTGTATGTGTCTGTGTGGGGGTATGCACATGAGTTCAGGTACCTGTGGAGGTCAGAGACATCAAAACCCCCGGAAGCTAGTTAGAGGCAGTTGTGGGCTGCCTGACCTAAGTACTGGGAACCAAACTTAGATCCTCTGCACGAGTAGTATGCAGTCTTAACCACTGAGCATCTCTCCAGCCCCACAGTTACCATATCTGCAAAGCGAGATTTGTTGCCCAAAAAGTCTGGGTTTTCCCCTTCAATGTTAATAGTCTTCATTGTAGCTTCTTAATGGTGGAAAGGGGAATGGACGAGCTTGCCCTAAACGTGGGCTCCCTAAGAACATTTTGCACAGAGCTGGTTGCCCAGAAAAGAGAAAAAAAAAAACAAAACCAAAAAAACATAAACCATAATACCTGCGAAGAAGCAAAGGGATTCTGGTATCTGGGGAAGGGGAGTCTAATCATCTAGTTCACGATCAATGCTAAAAAATGCAAGGTCAAATCCCACAGGATGGTTTTTTTCTGAAACTGTGAAAAGCCAGCATGGCTTCAGGAGAACAGAGTTTCAATGGGTTTGAAAGAAACCCATTCAATTCCCTATCTCTGGAATATTTTACTTTATGTGACTTTTGTGATGAGAAAATTCGGGCATATTATTAGGAACAAATTCGACTAGAATTAAAGCAGCTTTTACATACTGCGGCTCTGGCAGCAGGAGCCTGCATCAAAACTGTTCCAGTTAACACTTCATCCAATCTTACTATCCCCATCTCCTCTTTCCAGACCCTGAAGGTCCCTATGTGGAGCCCCAGGACTTCTGCTCCCAAACTAACCTTAAAAGGACCTCCTCCTCTTCTTTATAGGATTTACATGTCTGATTCTTAAGGCTAGGTAGTATGTTTGGGGGCGTGAAGAGCCACATAGTCTCTATCACACCTGTTCAAGATGGCCATTGTTGCATGAAAGCAACCAAAGACAATGTAGAGATCCGTAGGTGCAACTGGATGGGGGCAGTTCTGAGCCAGGAGAAATTATCCAAGTCTAAGTATCCCAGACCCTAGAGCAGCAACCAGGACACCTGGTGGTGTAGGAACAGGTTTGTTCAAAATGGTGAAAATGACAGAGTGGGTATCACACTGATAACCTCTCAGAGCAGGAAGCATTGGACACCTATGGAATACAAGCAGGTCCTGAATGTTTACTGTCTTTGCAAAGCAATATTTGTGAGTCAAAAAGCTTGCAGGGGAGGGGAGAGGAAGGAAAGGGAGAAATCTTCTCTTCAGTCACCTCATGCTGATGACCTTGGGCCTACAACCAGAAAGGGAGAAATCTTCTCTTCAGTCACCTCATGCTGATGACCTTGGGCCTACAACCAGAAACGGCACAGCTTCTCAGTCTTCCCCATGGGGACGTGGGTGCGGCAAATGGTCCTAGGGCTAGCCTCCTCCTCCTCCTCCTTTGCCCTTAACTCCTTCTCTCAAAGATCTTACTTCTGGGAAGTGCGGAGATCAAGCCCACTGAATTTCCTAATAACAGCTGAGGGCAGCTGATCTATAGGAAGAAGAGGCACCATCAAACCTGTGCTAGGAGGCTCAGTGTATAGCTCTGTGGCTGACAGCTTTCCCAGCGTGGTCAGAGGCCTTGGTTTGATCCCCAGCACCAAAAACAAACAAACAAAAAAAGCAAGCAGACTTGAACTACAGTTATGAGTATGTTCCTTGGACACTTTTCCTTCCACATTTCTTTCTCTTAAAATTTAACTATTTAAACCAGTTTTTTTTTCCTGACATTGACATAGAAAGTAGGAAATGTATATAAAAAAAAAGTAGGAAATGTAATTTCATTATACCTTTGACTATATTCCATGGTATAGAAGAGGATGACACTTTGGTTTTTAATATATTATGTTCTTGGCTTCTGTCATTCACAAAATAGCTATTTAACAGTTTTTGATCAGCTGGCTAGGCTTAGCTATCTTATTACACACTTCCAAGGTCATTATATCAGGGGATGATGAGAAAATGTACAAGTCTGACACTGTTTCAACATGAATATTTTAAAATAGATCATCTATATATAAACAATCCATATTCTTGAAAAAATTATCCTCTATTTTAAAGATTTGCTTCAAAATTTTGTTAAATCATTTCTAATAAAATTGGGGACAAAAGTCAATTACTCTGCTGGTCAAATATTTATCACTGCATTCTTCATCTAATGTAGTTTCATAATTGGGTGCAATCATTCTCTATATTTAATTACAGAAAGTCGAACTCACATTTGGGTTGAGGTCTATCTTTCGTTATTTTTTATTTGTTTGATTCTTGTTGTCTGGGTCTATAGTCTATCCCGGTCTTGAACTCATAAGTCTGGCTTATCTTAAATCTACCACATCACTTTGGCCCAAATAATTTCCCATCTCCAGGCTTAGGTTTCCCTTCTTTATAACACAGGGCGTTGCATAGTTGCCAGATTGCCTTGTGATGCTCCCATCCTAAGACATGGCCAGTGACGTTAGCACCAAGGACATCTTCCCTTCCTTTCTTCCTCTGTAGTGCAACCCTTTCCAGGTGTCACTTCATAAAAGAACGGAAACAAAGCTCAAACACACTCTTCTTACACCAAACCAAGCGACGTCCTTTATTCCAACCGAACACATACACATACCCACACCCGGCACATACATCATATGCTGTGTGTTGTTGTAATGTGAACTTTCAGTGCTCAATCAAAACACAGGAGTGACAGCATTTATGGTCTAGGCATCCAGCAAATACTTGATAAAGGGATTATTTCCTTTGCTTAGGGCAAAAATCAAAAGGTCACTAGCAGAGGGGGACCTCTGCCACTCTCTATCTCTAAGGCAAGGCTGTCGGTAAGGCTAAATCATCTAAGGATCGCATGGAGCAATCACCGAGAAATGCCAGCCTCAGAGGGAATAAACTTAGAATCATCAATTTCCACAGTCAGGCTGACAACACGATGTCTCAGCTAGATTTTGTGCAAGCACAAAAAGAGATGCAGATTTGGGGTAGGACCCGGGCTCCTCAGCACAGGGGACTGTAAAAGATGCATACTTCTTTTGCATATTTCCATTATGTTCTGTCTTCTCTGTAACGGGAGATTTGCATACTGGTGCCTGCTGTTCAGGCCGTGCATCTATCTCATCCCAAGCAAAAGTGCATTTGACAACTATATTTGTAGGTTATCAACTTGACTATTTGCACATTGCTTTGGGTTCTCAGGTATGCCAGGACACTCTGACTTTTTAGATGCATATGTGGTACAATATCCAAACTTATCTAAATGGCTCTTCTATCTCACCTATATCTGTTATAGAAGTAGTAAGGCATCACTCTGTGGATTAGGGACGTTGAAAACCCATGTAATTTGAATTGGTTTCAGCTTACACTTCTACTATGAAAACACCATGAACACAGATTCAATGCCTATATCAGTGAACAAGTAAAACAGGGGACTTCTTGACCTACAGAAGTGGACATTGCAAAAGAAAAAGCAAACTAAAACCTTTTCAGTTCCAAAGTGCTGTAATAAAGAGTAAACAAGGGTCAACAGCTCAATAGTACAGCCCTTGCTGACACGCAAGACACTCTAGGTTCAATTCCTAGCACTGAGAAAAAAAAAAAGATCCGAAGACATGCCAGGCACAGAACAGCCAAACAAGACGTCCCAGCCAAGATCTCAGCTTCCAGTATCCCTGGGCTCTCTAGCTTGTCAGACCACTAGATTTGAGAGCCCAAGATCTGACAAAAATTAAAGGTTGAAACGTCAACTCCCACGCTAGGAATTCCAGTTCAGTGCTTTCCCTTTAACTTTGCCTTCTATGCAAGAGGATCTTTCAATCACGTTGTAAAAGAACCAACATGCTAAGCCCCTAGAGTCTAGGATGAACCGGATGATCCCCTGAGTCCATCGCCAGCTGGAGAGGAACAGCATTTTGGAAGGAACTAGAGCTATGCCAAGGAGAGGAGGAAAAGTCAGTCAGTCAAAGCAGCCAGGAGCCAGGGAAATACATTCACATGGAAAATGAAGGGGTCAAAAATAAAGGCCAGTAGCACCGGAACTTTAATTTACATCCATTCCCTTCCCAGAACCAAAGCCTTCTCTTTTCTCTGAATATTAATCCTACTTGGAAACCTAGTTTACATTCCTTGTCTGCAAGACTTACTCAAATTTGCAGACCCGACAAAAAAAATTGTTCCATTCTTGAAAGTCATCTAGCAAGATTGCTCACCCTGTGGTACATCGTCTCATGTTGGGATTTCCGAGGTTGCATAACTATTATAAGATTATTTAGCTTTTCACATAACCGTACCATGATTCCTAAATTTAAACTTAACCTTCCGGAGAGTGAAGTTCGTTACTATTCCAGCCTTCTGGTCAGAGGCAACAAATAGCACATGGTAGGAGTTCAATATAAGCTAGCTGATTGTATGATTAAGGAAGATAAGGAAAAGAGGAGCTGGAGAAGGTTAAGACAGGACAAAAATGTCCTCACTTGCAGGAAGGCAGACCTGCCATGATGGAGAAGGAATCCTGTGCAAGCTGAGAATGAGCAGTGTCAGATGCACAAGTGAACGAGATATGAACTGAAGAAAGAGGAATGCGTGGATGGAGGGAAAAGGAGACGATGGAAGGAGAATGGGAAAGGGAAAGGGAGGAAAGCAGATGTGAAGAAAGATCACAGGGAGGAAGAAGGCCAAGGGACGACGGGAAACGTGAAAACAGAGTAGAGGTGTGTCTTACCCTTGTGCTTCTGGGTCTTCCATTTTTATTCCTCTTCCTTTTTTATTTCCAAAGCCACTCTTGGCACCTTACAGGGTACCCAGCACCTAGTTCCAGGGTGGTTGGTGCACCTACATAAAGTTGTGTGGGAATCACTTCCGATACCAGATTGGTCCTTCACTGGCCAGCACCCATCTCATGAGTGTCAAGCCACAGATCTTAGAGAGCTGGCTTTAGGAAGCTGTGTTTCATGGCCAGGGTGCAGAACGCTGAAGGACGCATGGACAAAGGCTGGGTGCCACTGGCCCTCCACTGGGAGCTGGGGTGGAAGAGCCTCTCCTCTTATTAGTCCCAAGGAATCACATGCCATGCTCAGTCCACTGACTTCCTGGGCAGCCCATCAGGGAATCCAGGCTGAGAGGCTCCACCAAACGGGGGCAGGGCAAGTGCCTTTGAGGCTACTCACTGGCATGGAGCCATGGATCCCTCACTGCCAAGTCCCCCAGGGGCTGCCTTCCCTCCTCTACACAGGAGGCTCCAGTGAAAACAAGGGAACTCCAGACAACGCAGGAAGGTGGGATGCCCAAGCCTTGCAAAGGTACGGCTCCTTGTGATGAACTAAGAACAAAAACACCTGGGCTCCCACAAAGTCTTCAGCTCTACTGTCCCCTTTTCCCTCTAACAAAGGCTAAAACATGTTGAAGGCTGGCATGCATTTTTTAAAAGACGTTTGTCATGGATAACACACCTATTGATGAGAAAGCAAGGGGTTCGTGAAGAGAAAGGTAGAAGGTGTCCACTTCAGGGAGGTCTGTGTACCTCTGAAGCAGGGTGTAGACATGTGTGTACAAATAGATGTGCTGGTTTTCAGATGTGAGGGTCCATAGCTTTGAGCAGCTTTTATAAGGGAACTGGGACCCAAACAAGATCTTAAAACTACCACTCTATGCCCTGTATGGAAGCAAAACAAGCTGTCAGGGGCTTCCTAACCAAGCAAAGAAAGAATGCAAGTTTACTTTATCAAGGACAACAGAATTATTTTTAAGGCCTTTTCCAGAATTAAACCGTTTTTACTAAAATGAAAACTGAATTTTAAAGCAGGAACTTTCTTCACCAACCTTCCTTCATTCCAGAAGTCAGTCACTCAGTCAGTAAGTCAGCCAGTCTGTCTGTCTGTCTGTGCTCAGCATGCCTATAGCCAGTGTCTGCTAGGGAAAGCCCCTTAAACTTGTCTACTTCATTAAACTGGTTCCCGATAGCTTCACAGCACTCTAAGTTGAGGTAGACCCATTCCAGGTAGACCAGTACCCACTTCTAAACATCCAGACAGAAACAAACGAGCAGATGTAGGAGAGACTGTGGTTTTAATAGACCACCTCATTGTCCTCAAACTTAAAATATCATTGAAAGAATAACCGGGAATCTCTGTGAAATATTTAAGTATGCCCTAATATAGCACTGCAGGGCACATGAAGACTGATTCAACTGCTACAGAATAAAATGAAGCTTAGGAAAATCAGGGCGATGCACTTGAGCAAGTACTGACGCCGGAAATAATGGGAAAATCTGCTTTACGGTTTTATTTTTAAAAAGTAGTTTGCAGACTCTGGTAATCACTGCTCACATATGGCATGGCTGTCGCCTTTATGAATCATGTTTTATCTTGAAAAGATTTTCCTTCATTACCTTTCCTTTTGTATGTTCCTCGGGAGTTGTGAACAAGGAACTAAGAAAGATTCTGAGGTTCACGATGCCAGGATCAACATTTACAAACAAGGTCAGATTCGTGAGACCGAATCTGTGCATAATTTCCAAGCTGCGAAAATGGTTCTCTGTCTTGCAAAATAGCAGCAGTGTTTTCTCTAACGCTTTACCTTGATAACAAATGAAAAAATGTTCAGTCCTTCATGGTAAGTAACAGAAATACTCATATAGCTCTGTTAGGTCAAAAATTTTAAAACAAATTGGATTCAGAGTAACATCTTGATTGAGTCACAATTCCCTTGGAGAAACTGCTTGAAATTTGATTAAAAGAAATATTGTAACTGTTTGTTAGAATACATATGTTATAGCTATAGACACACCTGTAACACATCTGAAAAATAAATTTGATGAGGTATCCATTATTAGGACATACATACAAATAAGGTTTAAAACCAGATGCTGGTGGATTCTTCCTATACTTTGTAAAACAGAATGATAAAACAACAGGAAACTTGGGGTTCAGACAATTTTATGTTAATGCTCTTCCTTGACACAATAAGACCACTTTCCCAAACCATCACAGGAGCTTAACTTATGTTTTGGAGTAGCTGAGCAGAACGCCATCCATCTGCCTCCGGTCCCATCACTGAAGTTCTCCTTCAGAAGTTCTAATAAGAATCAGGAGTTCTCAGAAACAAAAAACCTAGAAAGGAGCAAATGCTGCCTCCCACCTGGGAAGGCCAAGCAAAGTCTATTCAAGCAACAGTCCTGTCTATCTGTCTGTCTCTGCCGGCCAGCTTCTATCGTAGGCTGAGAAAGGCTTGAAACTTGTGACACCTCATTAAGCACATTCCCACCGCCACCAGCACAGTGCTCTAAAGTAAGCCCATTGCAAATGAGAACTCAAGGATACGAATGTCAGAATGCATCCCTCTAAGTTCCCAAATGGGTAAAGGTGGCCTGGGTCCTAGACAGCAAGCCAAAAAGCTTAGGAGAGGACTTCCCTGCCTAAGCCCAGGGCTCCTCACAGACTGCTTGTTCTCAGCCATCCATCCCACACAGAGTGAGTCACTTACCACAGATGGGAGGCAGGCTGGGTTGCTCCAACTACATCCCAGTGCTCCAGAGGCAGGAGTGCCTGAGAGGAAAACTCTGCAGCCCCTTATTGTGATGCAGAGGCTGAGGCCAGGGCTCGGCTCATCACTCAGCAGAGCCAGCGTGTCTGCCTCCCAAATGCCTGAATTAATAAATGATAACTCCATAGTCAAATCTGTGGAGCTGAGCAGATGGAAACCCCGGCTGTCTCCTCAGGAGAGAGGGCAGAGGGAACTCCGGTTCCTAAAGAAGGCACAGCATACTCTGTCAATTAGGAGTCAGCTACCCCATCACACTCCAGAACAGCAGCCTGTCTCTCAGGATGACAAGTCTCATTTTCTCCTGGAGGGTGGAGGATATTACAAGGCAACCTCACTATCACTGCTGTCCCCTTCATCTCTCAACAAATAATGACTTTATAGTTCTCATCCTCCCTGTAATCTTTGGAAACTAGTGGGAATGTGAATTCCACCTGTGTTTGGGTGCCTGAGTGAAGGGACCCTTAAGCACTTTGAGTAAATTATTACAGGGTGCTGTTAACCCAGACCCTATACATCTGGAATGTACCCAAGACTGTACCCACACATTTGAAAATAATCTCAAGAGCTGCTAAATACAAACAATAAGTATGTTCTTCAACCTCATCTCTATAAACCAGTCAGAACAAACATCAAACTGGATTGTGATCACCTCGGTTCCTAAATCTCCTGTTTCTCTCCAGGTGCAGAGGGTCATGCTTTTTGCATCCATCTAATAGTTCAGGCTGATACTGAGAAAATTTGACTGCTGGTGACTCAAGAGGCTTGGCTGTCACTTGAGCACACTAGGGCATTCCTGTTTGCCTTAATGCCTCTCTTAGTAATATGACATAGGGTAGTCATGCAAAAAAAAAAAATCTCTTTAGAGAGCAAATATGGTAAATGGATTTTATAAATAAGAGGCTCAAACATATCACAAATCATCAAATCATTAATCTAGAATCAGATAGTCATCCATACCACAAGCACCTACTGTGTACAAGATCCACAGGATGCACTGCAGCCCAATTATATTACTCAGCTATTTGGCCATCATCTATATTACAAGGTAATTGTCCCCTTGGGAATTTTAAAAGTTATATGTATTTCTTGTCTGGAGATGGGAAAATAGAGATATCCAAGTATAAAACTCCATAAACCTTTTCTATAGAAATCTAGAGTGCAGGCTGTGGAGACAACTCAGTCTCTTCTGCAACTGTTCAGCTCTGTGATTGTGGAAAAGGAGCTATGTGTAGTAATGGGTACAGCTATGTTCTTATGGAACTTTATTTACAAAAATTAGTTAATGGGCTGTAGCTTGCTGGTCCCTATCTTAATAGATCACATCTGACAAGGCTTTGAGGACAGCAGAGCTCAAGCTGCCTCAACCAGGTCTTATTTCACCTCAAACTTCTTTGTGAGCCATAAAATTAAAAATGTATGTGTAAAAGAAAAACGACAGAACAAAACATTTAGGGAGTTTGCATCATAACCAACAGTTGGAGTTCTTCTAAAACACAGGAAAGAAATGAAAACCATAAAGGAACTACCCTGTGGACGTCCAAGCAGAAAGGCACAGGTGTTGTTGCCTTCTGAGTAAGAAGGCACTAAGCCTCCCTGAGTGTTCTCTTCTTTCCCATTCAATAAAAATGGCATTCCCATTTATTATAAAATATCATGTAAGTTCTCTCTCACCATCCCATCCCTGCAGAAAAACTCGCATTCATTTGCACTGGAGGCTCCAAGTCCATTTCTGGGCGACCCCAAACACAAAGGAGGCATGTCAGGTCAGAAGGAATCCGGGCTCCTGGGCAGGAGTGGTAGAAAAGGGGAAGACTGAGGATTCCCCTGCTTGTTTAGAGAAAGGGGATTCTCACAGCAGCTGGAGCTGCAAAGCCAAGAGCTCATCATTTAAAGTGAGAGAGTATGCCGCTCTGTTGAGTCAGGCATTTTAGAATTCTGAGTAAGCAGTTCACAACTTAAAAACAGCACAAGAAACTCAGCTCAGAGAATTCTCAGGAGGTGGCCCTCATGGGACAAATCCCAGACTTCTGCTTGACGTGACATGAAAAGGATGTGGCTTGCCAACATGATAGCTTGTGCTTGGGTATTCCTGCAAATGTTCCTCTCCAGAAATGCATTTTCTGCGTACGTGGATGCCATGCCTAAGGGCCCAAACGGCCTGAGGTTAGCTGGTGAATTTCAGTTTCTACTAAAGATGACAAATGATCGCATACTTTTGTGAGTTTGTATTTGAGTGATGGATGGTGCCTGTGACATAAAACATCTGGATACACACTTTAAAAGCCTCCCAGGGAGGCAGCAATCCAGACGCTCGGTGTCAAAAAGATCACAGTCAGATGACTGCCACATTCCCTCTTCCTTAACTTCTCATCCAAGGAGCCATTTACAGCTAAATAATCAAGCCAATTTTGAGGCAGGAACCCTCTCCATTCATTCATCTCTATAAAGACAGAAGGAGACTTGAATTCATTGATCATCAATTGAGAACTACATTGAATTATGTCAGCTCTGATTCGGTTGATTTTACTCACTAGAATTTAATGACACCATAAAGCATTCAGAGTCAGTCAGAGCATCACTGCGTCCCAACAACCATGGACCATTACAAGTCAAAGGAAAATTCCTCATTCCCATTAGATAGGGAATAAAATTGATGGGGCTAGGCGGCATCGCTGTCATTTACCCACTGTTAAACACAATTCAGTTGGCAGCAATGCAGAAAAGCCTCTAGCCCTTGCCCATTCGTCTGTATCTCTCACTGGAATGAAGCAGCAGAAATGAGCCCTCAGCAAGCTTTCCTGGGCTTCCCTTATGGTGGCACGCACCCCAAGGGTCACAGGCGCAATGCTCGTCACAAACTTGAATGAGTTATTGCCTTTCAGAATGCCCTCAGCTAAGACTGGAATCCTTCACTGGATAACAAAGCCACCACAGGTTAATTTGTTCTATGACTGGCACTTTAACTCGCGCTTTCTCTTTATACAAACAAACAAATACTTAAATATTTTAAAAGGCAGTGCTCAAGCAGGTCAGTCTTTTGCTGAGGAAGCCACCACCAGAGAATGCAGGCAAAGGTTTAAAAGAGGCCCTCACATTTAAAAAAAAAAAAAGATTGGAGGAAAATGAAAAGTGTTCCCTTTTTGATGGTTCCAAAAGTCAGAAAAACAAATTATGATTCAGAGTCTAGGAAAGATGTTATGATTTGAAGCATGAGTTAGTACAGCCATTCTCAAAGGGCAAATGCCTTTTTTTTTCCCCCTATGGTCTTTTTGAGACAGGGTCTCCCTGTAGCCCCAGGTGTCCTGGAACTCTATGTAGACCAGGCTGGCCTTCAACTCACAGAAATCCGCCTGCCTCTGCCTCCCTGGGATTAAAGGCATGCGCCACCATGCCTGGCCCCAAATGCCTTTTTTTAAATACAGTAAAATACAGTAAATATAGCAGCACATGTGAACAAAACCTCTTTGAGAGCCTTGCTAAATTTTAAGAATGGAAAGGAGCTCTAAAAATACAAAGTGTGAGCATCCTAGCTTTAACAGGAGGGTCGTACATTTTGGGATTCAGTTTGTTTGGTGAGTCTGGCACTCACGCGCCCCAGCTATTTAGCCTTTCTGATCTTCTATTTCCTATGAATCAGACCAACCATCCTCAATGTATTCCCTGAGAAATATAACGGGCACAAGAGCATTACTGTGTCCCTTTTTTCATTCTGTATATCCAGAACCTTAACGGCATATTTCATGATACATTCTAAATCACGGTGAACCGAATGACAGTGTAGCTGGAAGAATTAGTAGGATGTGTGAACAGTGTCCTGTAAGGTACCTGCACATGGTAAATGTCACAGGTACTCAGCAAATGTCAGATCCCTTTCTTTACCACTAATGTTCTTCCCAGCTGTACCACACAGGAGAGGAAACACACAGCTTGCCTATATTAAGTAAGTATTTAAGGACTGATTCCCTAAGTGTGGTCGCCAAAATGGCAGCTTAGCATCACCTGGGAAATAGTTATATATACAAATTATTTTGCTCTTGCCCTGAATCTATTAAATCAGAAACCCTGGATGCAGGGCTCATCACTGTGTCTCAGCACCCCCCCTCCAAAAGATTCGTGTTCATGCTCAAGTGTGAGACTCACAGCCTTCTGACCCTCTGAGAAAACAGTATCATACACTAGAAGCATTTTAGACTTAGTAAGCACTGAGAATGCCCAACGTGTTGAATATTTCTGGAAGCCTAGGATTCTTTCTAGACACGGGTAGATATCCTTAACATCAAATGCATTATAACTGTCAATTGCTGGCCTTGCAGAAGTGAGGGAATGATTCTGTATTCAAGCTATGTTTCTGGGGCCAGTGATAAATATATATGCATACAAGCATTTGAAATAAAACTGCAACTGGCAAAAAACAGAGGATGTTTTCTCTTATAAAAACGCCAGCAGAGGTCTTGAGTTATCTTTCATGGCTGGGGCAGGGAACAGAGAACAGAGTGAAGAGGGAAATGAATGGTCAGAAGCTGTGGAAAGTAGACATTTGACTTCTACCGTAGCTTCACAAACATACTCCTCACTTTTACAATTCCCCTGTAATACAGCACACCAATACCCTTGGGGCTAACTTTTGAGAGAAGCCACCAGTCTAGAATAGTTGCAGTCTGAATAATTTCCATGTGGCAGCAAGCTTCATGGCTATCCTAGGGTATAGGCGCTATCATTATCCTTAATATGCACCTATGGAAATTGAGCTTCAGTGGGCCAAGCAGAGCTGGGATTTTAAGTCCGGAAATGACTCATTCAGAATGTACGCCCTTCGTTATTAAGCAATTCTGACTACGTACCATACAGAGCATTGCCTTGCAGATACAGCAGAACACACATGAGAATCAGAAAATCCCACGACCTTCGAGTACAATGTGGAACACGTTACAGACGTAGCTGCGTGCTCTAACACACCCACACCACACACTTCAGATTGTGTAGTCCAGAGTAACCCATCAAGGCATCAGAGTATCACAAAACAGCGGTGTGGAGTAGTGCGCGCTTGTCCTGCACAGAGCATATTTGCTAAGGGAATGTGCACACACTGGGTGACAGAAAGAGGAAAGGTGGCCCTCCCTTCACCTCCATGGACTGAACTGACTGCAGACTGAAAATATTTAAAACACACAGTTTGGCTTGTCATTATTCTTTAAACAGTGCAGAGCAACTATTTATGAAGCATTTACATCATATTAGCCATTAAGTTAACCTAGAGATGATGAAACTATACAAGGAGATGTGTGTAGATACTCACCAACAAGGCATCATTTTAAAAACTATTTTGCTTTATTTTTATGTATTTGTCATCATCATTTTTTCCATGTGACTCAGAGCAATCTTTCTTTTTTAATGCATATTTTACTGCATTTTTGTGCATTTCAATAGTAAATCAAATTTAGATCCCCTCTTCCAGCCACACCCCATCATCCCCCCTCATGCATTCCGTCATATATGTTAAGGCCCATCCAGTCAAGCAAAATAATGCATCATTTTATAAAAGGTACTGAGCAAACACAAATGTTGGTATCCATGAGAGGTCCTAAAACTAATGTCCCATAGATACCAAGGGGGGACTATACTCTATATACAAATGGTTCTGGGTCTTCTAGGTCCTCTGGAGTAACATCAAGAAATGCAGTGTTGGGGCTGGAGAGATGGCTCAGTGGTTAAAAGTACCGGCTGCTCTTGCAGAGGACCCGAGTTCGAGTCCCAGCACTTACATGACAACTAGTCTTCCATAACTCCAGTTCCAGAGGATCTGACGCCCTCCCTGACCTCCACAACCATTATGCAACACAGGTGCACTTACATACATGCAGGCAATACACTCACACACATAAAACAAAAGTAATAAAATATTTTTTAAAAAAGAAATGCTATGTCTCATGGCTACCCAGAAGATCTTGAGATATGCCCTGAGAGTGGGTACAGCATACATATGCACATGACAAGGTATGGTGCTGCGGCATAGCCAGGCCACAAGAGAGTAAGAGAAGAGGAACAGGGGTCAGGGTGTAGCTCAGTGGTAGAGGGTTCTGCCTGGGAGGCTCGAGGTCCTGGTTGGAGCCCTAGAACCAGGGAAGGAAGAAAAGGAAGTATAGAGAAGATGAAGTATCTCAAATTTGGTTTCTCTTCCTCGCTAGTGGCCAGGGCTTTACATTAAATCTTTTCTAAAACAAGACTAATTGTACGAATCCATACAATACATACTTTTACTAACTGTATGTGCATTTATATTTATATTTAAATCACCTCATCTTTCTTGAAAGGCAAATGTGACAGGAAATAAAATTGCTTTTTAAGAAGTACTGTTTGGTGGCGCACACCTGTAGTCCCAGCACTTGGGAGGCAGAGGCAGGCGAATCTCTGTGAGTTCAAGGCCAGCCTGGTCTACATAGTGAGTTCCAGGACAGCTGGGGCTGCAGGGAGACACTGTCTCAAAAAGACCAAAAAAAAAGTACTATTTAGGAGCTGGGGAAATGTCTCATCCAGTAAAGTGTTTACCATGTAAGCACAAGGACATAAGTTTAGATCTCTAACACCAATGTAGAGAAACAAAAAACAGGGCACAGAGGCATGCAGCTGTAATCCCAGTGCTGGGAATGCAGATAAGAGGATCCTGGGGCTGGCTCACTGGCCACAGAGTTTAGCCAAATCAATGAGCTCCAGGTTCCATAAGAGACCCTGTCACAAAAATAAGATGGAGAATGATTGAAAAAGGCACCCAACATTGACCTCTGGTCTACACACACACACACACACACACACACACACGCATGCATGCACACACACACACACATGCACACACACGCACGCATGCACGCACATGCACACACACATGCACACATGCATGCGCGTGTGCAAGCATGTATCCACGTGCATACATGGTTACAGAAAGTACTGCAGGAGTGAAAAAGTCAGCAAAAACAAAACTTAGCTCATACTGAGGACAGACCAGTTCCTTTTCTGTATTTCCTTCAGTCTTTCCCGTTTTATACAAATGAAGACAGAAGGCACGAAGAGGTTAAGCCGTTTAGCCAAAGCCAGACACCGTTGAGTAGCCAAGCTAGAGTTCAAACCAAATTCGTTAGTTTCAAAGCCTAATCCTGCATTATACTAAAACTCCACAAATACTTACTTGTCTTTTTCAAGTTGTACGTAACCCACCGGTTTCTTTGCATATTTTCTGACTAAGAGGGAAGAAGAAAGAAGCAGCTCAGTTCACTCTTTCCATCAATTTGGCTTTTTAGGAACTTGTACATGATAGTGTTCTGAGTTCAGCTATGAACAAGATGGAGGGTCCTGCCCTCATACAGTATGTACTAGAGAGGACAGAAGGGTGGGCAGAGGGCCAGGAGAAGAATGCAGGACCAGAGATGAGAAGCCTCTCCCTGCTGTAACTGGCCTTCGACTGGCTTTGGTGTCACTGCATCTTGCTGAGTCTTTGTTTCCTCATCTAAAGAAACGGATGGGGTGCTTAATTTTATGGGGTGGTGCAGGCCCATAATCCTAGCTACTTGGGAGACTAAAATAGGAGGATCATAATTTCAAGGCCAGCCTAGGCTACAGAGCAAACAAGGCTAGCCTGAGCAACTTAGTGAGACCCTGCCTCAAAAGGATAAACATAAGAAGGACTTGGCATTGTAGCTCAGTGGTAGAGTACTTGCCTAGAACGTGTGAGGTCCTGGGTTCAACCACACCACCATACAAAAAAAATAATTAGGAAGAATTAAATCAGGCCAGGAGCTATGGCAATTTCCAAACTTTGTTCTTGTTATACCCTTTCTATAACATGATTCACAATCAATAAAAATCACAGAAACTAAAAGGCACCAAGGAAAAGAAGTCTGGACGTAGCTTCTTCAGAGCTCGGCACTCTACCTAGACAGACAGGACTCACTCACACAGTGAGAGGTGCACATCCAACACAATGTCAAGTGCAAATCAATGTGTTTTTTCCATTTTGCCCCCGAATTTTTGTCTCTAAGTTACCTGTTGGGTCAACCACACAAAGAAAACAAAGATATCAAATGAGGCATTCTGCACCCCAGTGTCTGCCAACAAATTAAAGCTCGTTTTGTTAACAGAACACAGTTTCTGCATTCTATTGCTCTTATTTGTTTTTGTTCTAATGGTATCTGTGTTGACTACGTATACCTTTCAGTATTTTTAAATAGAGCTTATATTTTGATTGCTTCAGACCTTCCATTTAGTAGTAAGAGTTCTTGGTAGTGGTTGTTACACTTCTATTGAATTTCCTTCGAAACCATTTTTCCTTATAAGTGCTCTAAGTCAATTACTTAGGCATTTATTTTATTGTGGTATTGATGAAACTAATATACATAAGGAAGTGGTATGAGCCAATTGGATTTATGAACACTGGATTTTAATACAGTTAAATACATGCATATGTGTATATATACACACACATTTTGGTACAGACATATAACTGGGCAGAGCTGGGCGCATTTATATTACCAGCACTTGGGAGGCTGAGGTAGAGGGATAGGGAATTTGAAGACAACCTGGGCTATACAATGAGACACTATCTCAAGTAACAAAGATAGGTGTCAAATAGATGATTGATAGATGATAGATGATTAATGAATAGATGATAGATGACAGACAAACATACAGATTGATAGATGATAGGTAGGTAGGTAGATAGATTATAGATGAGTGATAGATGATTGATAGATGATAAATGATAGACAGACAAATAGATAGATAATTAAAATGCCTGTCAGATGACACTTTACCTCTCATTCTTCTCTCTCTGGTTTATCTTCCATTAATCGGTTCCTTGAATGGAGATGAAGGAACACCTAAGCAATGGGTCGTGTGAAGAACCACTTCTACTTCCTTTGAGACAAAGGAAATGGCTTTCTCTCACTTGGAACCATTTGCCCATCTCTCCTCCCCCTCCCCCCACGAATGGGCTAGCCTGTGACTCTTTATCATTAAGTGAATATGAAAGAGACCTTTCACCTGAAAGGAAGGCTCAGAAGACAAAGGAAAGGATGAAGTTTGAGAAGATCTCCCAAGAGTACAAACCCAGAAACCAGCATTTCCCATCTACAAACACACCACAGGCGTCACTTCACAGTCACAGCCAGAAGAGCCCCATCTGACAGCTGTCGTTAGCCTCTCTGGTGAAACCATTCACACAAGGACCCAAGGGTTTACGTCTAAGATCCAAATCAGGCGTTTCTGAAATCAAACCTCTACCTGTAAAAGCACACCTAGGTATAAGGAAGCAAGGGGCAGCCAAACTCCAAACAGCTCCCTATGAGCAAGCAGGCGGTCTGTCAAGCCACTGTGCAACCTCCCCAAGCACTGGAAGAATCCCAGTCTCACCAGATGCCAGAGGAAAAAAACAGTAAGTAGTCTTCTTTCTACAGAGGGACAATCTGGGCTGGGGAACAGAGGTGCTAAGAAATCCAGCACCTCTCACTTGGGTACACTATCAATACTTCAACCCCTAGCTTAGTTCTGAGGTTTCACCACACCCCTTCCTGAACCTCTAAGTCCTGCACCTGGTGCCCCCAAGAGATGGGCTCTGCCGGTGCTCCGGCGCCCTCTAGCGACCGTCCACTCTAACGCTAGCCCTCTATAGCCCGACCTAGACTCTGCAGCCCTGGGGCCTTGCCCAGCCCTGAGACCCTTCCTGCCGGAAGCTGCTCCTTCTCTCCTTCAATCCGCAATGAATTACCCCACAGAGGCTAGATCCTTTGGATAAGGAATGTCTTTTATCCACACACTTTAGTCTCGAGAAGGTTTCTAAGGTTCAACTGAAATGCTGTATTTCCCCCTGCTATTTTCAAGGAAAATGTCTCCAGTTTTCTAAATAATAAGAAAAATAAAGTTAGATATGTTGTGTTCTGAACCAGACATAAGAGCAACATTTA
Organism: Nannospalax galili; assembly: GCF_000622305.1. Taxonomy (NCBI): domain Eukaryota; kingdom Metazoa; phylum Chordata; class Mammalia; order Rodentia; family Spalacidae; genus Nannospalax; species Nannospalax galili. The sequence continues at coordinate 576,419 of NW_008360318.1, read as the reverse complement.
AGGGAGTTCATTCAATTTAAGAAGTCCTTTCATTTAAAGCAGAGTTAAGGGTCTCCCCTGTGGATCCCTAGAATTGTAAACACTTAGAAAATCTCTGTGTTTACTTTATTGACTCAGTTGTGACATTTAAAACAGAAATCTGAGGCTGTACATGGGCAATTCTTCACAAAACATGCATATTGACAGGGATGGCTTCAGACTATGACTTCGTACAAATTTAATCACATCTACTGGGTAAATATTGTGCTGGCTCCAAGAGAAAATGTAATAAAGTTCCAAGCCTGTTTCTCTAAACACTCCACTGGAGGTGGGAGCCCCCCCCCACCCATTAACTCCATCCCATACTCCACAGAGATGACCAGTACTCATGGCGCCACAGATTGGCGCCAACATAATAATGGCCTGAAGGGAACTTGAGTCTCTTTACCAGAGGAGTAATCATGAAGGCTGTTGAACGAGTCTCCTGGTCTTGAGCAAGTCACTTCTCTGAGTTTTCATTTCCATATCTGTCTAATTAAACAATTAGAGTCAATAGATTATCCTCATGCTCTCATCCAGCTCTGAGAGTCATAGATCCACAGTGATAAGATGCTCTTCACAGTTCAGAAGTGAGTCCACCACAGATGCCCTTATATGAGCTCCTCTATCCCCAGGTGTCAGTAACATCACAAGATAGGAATAAACCTCCCCTAAGAAGATGCCCTGTGACTTTCTCTCCAAGACCTGCCTCCAGGTCTTCAATATTTACTCACCAGAAAGCTAATGGTCCTTTAGAGGCTGTCAAAGAACTCATCAGACAAGTAGAGGATTTTCTTGGATTTGCCAATTCAGGGGAAATAAATTATATAATGCATTATATATAAAATATATGTTATGTAATATATTAATTCATAGAACAAACAGAAAGATCCCCAGAAGTGACATTTCTAGTATAGAAAAGACAGAAAGTGTATGTAGGTACTACTGTTTTTATATTTTGCAGGCACAAGATAGTCACTAGGTGACTTTAACGTCGACTGAGTCCTTGCTCTAGAACGCCTACCTCAAATAACATTAGAAGAGACTATGCATCTCACCTGACCCATTTATTGAGTCTGATCTTGAATTTAGCATCAACCTCTACATAAATACCCAACCTAGAGAGTAGATTTGAAATCCCAAACTAGATTACTTTCATAACATGCTTCCTTTTTAAAAAACTGTATAGGATTTTTAGATCCTAAAAGGAATTTAAATCCATGATCAATCTGTTGCCATCTATATCCAATTTGGAAAGAAGTATGCTTTTTATTATTGTATGCTGGGAGGTCAGTTTAAATGTACAAAGGATGATCCTAAACCATGTGACATTTTATTTTGAATGCATTTGAAATGTTCTGCCTTGATATTTTGTAGCTCCAGTGCATTCGCTACTGTTGCCAAGGAAATGTGACTTTGGGTTACTGCCATGGATCCAAAGGGGGTTTTGTTTGTTTTATTTTAAAATATTAGCAAGACAAAAATGAAGAGATCAAATATAGGGAATGAGTTTACTTCCTTTTTCCTCTTCAAGAGCCATGAAATACATACCTTTGGGTCACATCTCAGATTAAAAAATATAAATAATCATTACATGATTTTCTGAACTGCAAGACTTGTACCCCATCAGCCAGGGGACTATGGTCAGAGGGTGTTTCTAAGACTTTGTTCTGGGTTCAGGCCCCTCTGAAAATGTGAGGCGATGATTACACATAGCATGTTTACTTTCAAAAGCAAAGATTCTTTGTAAGTGAAGTGGCCCTAACAGTTCAGGGTGGTACATTTGAAAGAAATTTGCAAAGTCAAGTCAAGGGAAAGTCAGTCCCGTTGCAAAGCTTATAAATACATTCAGCTGAGTCCCAAAAGATTCTAATACAGATGTGAATAAAGATTTCATCACTGACCCATTTTTTTCTCCTATGATTATTCCTTACATTCAGGTAAGCTTAAGGTTTTCATTTGTGGTAATGGACTCAAACAAATTGATTTTTTGAAATGCATACATATATATATATACATATATATATATATGTCTAGAAACAACCTTTACTTCCATTAATTATAATGGTACTTTTAATTTAAAAAATCCACATGCAGATCAAAGATGCAGAACAAGATGCCTTTTAACAGAAACAAACTCTAATGCAGGATCCACTCAAGGCAAAGCTGATCATTCAAACTACCTGCAGATAAACAGGAAGTCTTTTTGTTTCTTTTTACAATTAAGAAGCAACTCACAAACCCCATAGTAACTACTCTTAAGCAAATATTTGGAAGTTCTAGTGAAGTGACAGAGGAGCTGCTGTGTCCAAGAATGTATGCTGGGCCTCTGTTGGGAGAATAAAATCCAGGCTGACCCCTCATGGTGCCATGTGGGTAAACTGTTGGTTCCATCCTAGGCAGCTTTGCCCAGGATCCAGTGTTCACTCCTGCTAGGGCCCAACCTATCCTTTTATATAATACTCAGGGGGAATCACCTACTTCTGATGTGGTTTGAATTTAAATCTGTGAAACCAGCAGAATAGTCCCATCAGAGGAAAATGAGGAAGTTTTGGCCTAACACAAGTGACCTAGCTGCATTTCCCAATCCTTTCTCTATTTTTATCCACCTCTGAATGTAAGAACTGTTGACCAACTCAGCTCAGAGCCCTGATCTTCTAGATGAACTTTGTCAGCCGCCCCGCCCCCCCCCCTTAATCCTGGGCAGGCAAATCAAATGAGTTCAACCCAGGGGCAGTGTAGTAAGGGAAATGCAAACCTCAGAAGTTATCTAATCAGAGAAGTTGTCCTGAGCTCTGTCTTATCTTCTGTCTAATAAAAAGAAATGGGATGTCCTAAACTTGAAGGGTCATCAAATAAAGATGTCTCTTTGCCTCTGGCTTTTGGGCAGCTATGGCTAAGCAGTTTAATCTGGTAATATGAACTGTAAAACACTGTCATGGATTCAAAACACCTATGTTGTAAGAAAGTTTGAAGGGGTGGGGTTTAAACTGCTTTGATATGAAGCAGAAAACCCGAATGCCATTGGGAACAGACTGTTAAGAAGGGTGTAAAGGTTGGGAGAAAGAAGGACTTTACTTGAAGCTAAGGTAGTGTTTTCCTTTAAACATAGGCAGGGTTTAGTCTCAGTTTAAGAACACTTAAATACAGTGTAACAATCCAAAATGCTGTTCAGGAAACAGAAAAACAGGTGAGCCAAGAGAAAACAGAGCAGGGCTTTTAAACCCATGGCAATAAAATGAAGGATTAAGTCTGCCTAGTTTCCAAGATAAAACGTGAACTTCTGAGGCTTCTAGGTCCCAGAGGCACCTACATCCCACCAAATCGATCGGTGGGTCAGCTGTGCAAGGGCTGGAGGGAGACTGGTGCTTCTCTTACAAAGTTTCTGAAGGCATGCTCCCTCTTCCATCCCACCCAGAGTACCCTGCTCTCCTCCTGTCTCCACCTCACTGAACCCCCACAGAAGTCCTTCCTAAGTCCCTGTAGAAGTCGTCTCTACAGCCCCCGCAGCCAGTTTTGCAAGCCTGGTCCTCTTCTCAGTGGCAACTAGAAGGCAGGATGAGGAAATAGAGCCTTGAAGTCCCCTTACTCTAAGAGGAAGGAGTGTATTTTCCTAAGAGTATCGCTTGGGCTCTGCCTGCTCCCACCCCATGCGAATCAACTCACTCAACTTGGTGTGGACTACCTTCCTACTAACTCCCTGGGATTCAGTCCTAGGAATCGTTGGGGGGGGGGGCATCTGTGCTGCCTTTAATCAGAATGAACTAGTTTCTAGTGGTCTTCCGGTCCCTTCTTTACAAGTGCTAACTGCATCAAGGCAACGGCCAGCCCGTTGATGAGTTTTAAGCCTGAGAGCCAGGAACGCAAATAAACATTATTAGGATCTCTGGGTAGGGGGAGGAGGTTGCGACGCAGAATCCAAACAGCAGGAGGTCAAGCCATTGGCTAGCATTGCGAGGTCTTACACCTTCCTAGCAGCAAACCCAGCCAGGACTCTGGTCCCCTCCCCCTCCCCATTTCTAAAACAAAATAATCCTCCCCCATCCTGGTAGGACTTCCCCAGCTCGACCTCACCCGCAGACACGCAGCAGCGCAGTGGTCTTCCTCCCCACTCCACCTGCCCCACCCCACCTGGACCAGTAGAGTTATGTCAGAGAAGTATATGGACTGAAAGTTCCTTCCTTTAAGACTGCTGCTGCTTAAAACAACAGCACCGCTAAGCAAGCCAGAGCAAAAGCCCAGGGCATCTCAAAAGTTGGTCCTGCTACGCAGCATCCCTGACGAGTTTACAAGAACACGGGGCTTAGAGTTGGCATCTACTCACCTGAGGGTGCCAGCCTCCGCGAGTAGAAAGAGAATCCAGCCTGGGACGAGGTCGGCCCCGCCCCCAGGATGCAAAATCCGGCTTTGGAGTGGAGGTCCTGGGGGGTGTAGTTGTGGAAAGGTCTGAGGAGGGTGGGGCTTCCCCCGCTCCTGGTCCTCTGAGGCCAGCTTAGCAACAGCGGACGGCAAAGGTGCTGAAAGGGGAGTTTGGTCTCTCTGGAAACCCTGACTCCATTCTTGGGGATGGGGGCGGGGGAGGAGGATGGAAACCAGGAGGGAAGCAGCTAGGCTAGGCGAGTAAAGAGGAAGGAACTGGGAAAAGAGGGAGGGAGCGGAGAGGAGCGAGAGAGGAAGGAAGGGAGGGAGGAAGGGAGGCGGAGGTGAGCGCCAGTGGCGGGGAGATGGCAGCTTCTCAGAGATTTCTACCTTCTGACGAAACCCATGCGCCCAGCAACCCCGCTAGATAATAGTTCGGAAACCTCCTCGCGAGCGCCCCCTTGGGGGGTTCCAGCGGACTCCAGCGATGCCCAGGGAACCACAGTCCGCGGCCCCGCCCAGGGCTCGGCGGTGGCGCTCTCCGAGGTCCTGCTCAGCTTTTCAGCTCCCACCGGCATCTGTGGGACACGTGATGAAGTGTTTCCTTACTCCATGATAAAGTGGTGATACAGAGGGGCAGAGGGACGAGAACAGGAGTTACACTTTTTTTTTTGCACACATTCAAAAAACTTCTTGAACAAATTCTCAACTGCCACCAAAACAAGGGTGGTGTTGTTGCTTACCTTCTGTCAGTGTTGGCCACAAGTGACCAAATGCATGAATACATAAATGGGGAACTAACTACTCTTTTCTTCATCTCAGAATGTTTTCCTTAACACAGACACTTCACAAATAAAGAAATGCTTAGGGAATGCCAATGTTTAAAATTAGGTCTAATGGGCTGGGGATGTAGCTCAGTTGGTAGAGTGCTCATAGCATGCAAGAGACTCTGGGTTTGAGCCCCAGCACTGCACAGAGCTGGGCAAGATGTAACATGTAATCCCAGCATTTCAGAGGCAGAGGCAGAAAGATCAAAAGTTTAAGGTCATCCTCAGCTATGTAGGGAGTTTGAAGTCAGCCTGGGCTAGAGACTCTGTCTTAAAAAGCAAAACACGGGTTGGGGATTTAGCTCAGTGGTAGAGCACTTGCCTAGCAAGCACAAGGCCCTGGGTTCAGTCCTCAGCTCTGAGGAAAAAAAAGACAAAATGACAAAAAGCAAAACACAAAAACATAGATCTTATGTAAAGTGTAATCACTGCCACGTATTATAGAGCGCTTTAGACATGCTATGAAGCACGTAAACAAGAAGTTTAAGGTGGATTTCATGTTTTGTTTTTCAGTGGTGGGGACTGAACCCCAGGCTCTACATATGCCGGCAAAGCACTCTGCCACTGAGCTGCATCCTCGGCCCTTATGAGGCCCTTTAGAAATGGTGGCTTGTCTGTTATAAACTTACTAAAGTCAAGTTCAGGCAAATGAACGATGAAGGGGCCTACTGTGCATTGTTTCAGTTTGTTTCTAAGATAACAGATAAGCTAGACAATCACATTCTCTCTGCATAGCCTCTCCCCACTCTCAGTCTCCAATTAGACTGCAGAATCCATAAAGTGAATAAAAGGACCTCTCCGGACTTTGGGGTGGCATGGAGGATGTTAGAATTTAATATGAGCTAAGACACAGGATAATGGGGGAGAGGGGTCTTCCTCTCAGCTTGTCTCCACACTATCCAACAAGGTCTCTCTTCGAGTGTAAGTTATGGTTAATGGTCAAGAGTTTTACACCAACCAGAGTTTCCAGTTTCAGAGGCCAGAGAAGGTGAAATAATAGGATAAGAAGAAAGATCTCCTTGATGGGTCTGAAAAGCAATTAGGAAGATCTTTGAGAAGTGGGACAGCTTCAGAGAAAAAGAAAATTAGCGTTTTCCTTCCTGGTCACTTCACAGCCCTTCTGAAACAGCGTAATATTAACTGTGAGCCTAGGAAAAATCTGAGAGAAGCTGATTGTACGCTGGCGCTTCCACATAAACCCATGGGCTTGCCTTGATTGAAAAAACTTGAGCTGTATGGCTATGCACAAGCCAGTCACATGAAGTTATGATAAAGGACCCAGCCTTCCACAGGGTCTGGAGCAGGCAGGGTGCTCACAGCACTCCAAGAAGCAGGGTAGAACCACAACTGAGTCACACACTATAAGTAACTGGAAAGACTGTTGTCCAAGCAACACTCAAGGTTTTCCTACCATGAAAAGGAGGCTGGACAGGTGGAGGCTGGAAAGCAAATTCAGCACGTGTGCTAATTCTTCCCGGGTTTTATTCAGAAAAACTAAACCTTGGAGATAAAGCTGAAGTTTGTATTGGGCTGAACTTGCAAAGATGAAACAAAGAAAAGGGAAATCCTTATTCATTTTCCTTGCACGTTGACTGTAAGTTTCAACACTTAAGTTCCATGAAGATGAAATGTCTGTTTTGTGACCTTGATCAAGATTAGAACCCCAATGCCCAGCAGAGTGTCTCTACTTAGCAGTCAATACACATTTGCTAAACTTAAAAATGAGTTTAATATCTTATAGACCATTTAACACAAAGTTCTTATTTTATAGGTGAGAGAAAGGCAGTTAAGATGTGCTAAATGTATACTATTTCCAAGAATCTGTTAGACAGCTCTGCTTATCCCATTTAATTTTGACAGCAGCTTGCCCAATTAAATTTTATCACATCTGCAGCAAACCTAGAGTTTCGGTGTTTGGGATGGCTAGACCACCACTCGGTCAGTTACTCAGCGTTATTTGAAACAGGTTCTAAAGTCACAACAAAGAGTAGGACATGGAGCAGAAGTTACAACATCAAAACCCATAGAGAAAAACCCAATATAGTTATCCCCTCCCCCATGTTAAAAGCATAGGCATGCAAATTAAATACAACACCAAAACTTGTGACTGCCAGCAGGCTTCAGCGCCCTAATTAGAAACAAACAGTTGCCTGCAAGCCAGTGTGCAGAACACACGTGCAGCTTTATGCCAGGACATTTTTTTTGTCTCAAGGCATGAGACCGAAAGTAAATTCAAAAAGGTTCTTTGCAGGGCATGTAAGCAGAACTTACTCCCACCACTCATACGAAATCAACAGCTCATCTGTACAAATGATGATTTATAACCAGCTAATAAATTCTGCCCTCCATCATAGCCCCCACAGCAAGTTGCCCACCAGCCAGAGTCTCCTCAACAATTGTGCAATCAAAACCCTCCTTATTGGTATCACTCACCTCCTCCCAACTCTCCTTTTCATGCAATCTGAGCTGTTGGGCTCCACAGCCATGGTAAAGGTGGTCTAAGGCCAAGTTACAGAACACGGCAGCACTGGTATTCCCAAGCTGAAAGGAGGCTCCAGCTCTGGGTAGCTTCGCTCGCTGGGTCTCTGTTTGATAACATAAGGAGAGACATCCGCTCAGTGTCCTATGCCAGTATGAAAGGCATCTCACCCATCAGTATGACAAGTAAAAGGCTGGAATGGAGCCAGGGAACAAAAGGGAGGAAATGTGGACTCTTCCCAACACAGCTGATACCATTTTTTAAGGGTAGCAGATGATGAAGGGGAAAAAACAGGCAGAGTCAGTGCCCTGTATCAAAACCCTGGATCCTTCCCTGGGTGAGTCAGAGTGAGCATTTTGTTTTGAAATGGAATTTCTGTTTTCTTTTTTCTTCCTTTTGAGCTGTAGGATGGTTACATACTCAACCACTCGGGGCTATGGCTGTAAATAACAGGATTTATTTTTGAGACTGTGGATCAAAGAAAAACATTGAATCTCACCCCAGGATTATTTATAGCTCAAAAATGTGGTTTTGTGTGTGTGTATTTCATGTGATTTTGAGAATTGAGGTATATGCTCTCCTTTTGAATTTCTGTATATGTCTGATGTTGGTTGTATTACTGGAAATTACTGGAAAGCAGAGAGAGTTGTTCCAAGGAAAGCTTTCAAAGATGCTTAGAGTCAAGGGAGTGTCCGTAACACATGCTACAAGCTGAGACAGAGATTACATTTCTTACTTCCTGCCATTCTTTTATACAGGGACCCTGTATGACCTGTGGTGCCTCCTAATACTCAGCAACAAGCTGGTCTATGGAGGGCGCCTTATTCTTTTGTCTGCCAATAGGTGGCATCAAAATCTCTCTAGCTGTTCTTCCCTGAATTTTAAAAACCATAAGCAGAGGGTATTTTCTTTCTGAGAGTTTACATTTTACCACAGGTGATGTTGGAAAAGCCACTAATGTACTCTGTGTTATTTCACAGCAGATCATCCCATTTATCTAGTAAAGAAGCTTCTCAGTTGCCTTTCTGAGCCTCAGTTTCCACACTGTAGAAAGGTGTATGAGTGGAACTCAAGCCTTAATATTGTGCTATTCGGGCATGTACCTTCCACATCTCACGCCTGTGCAATAAGTGCACAGGACCTGATTCCTTTGGGCTGAAGGAAAGTTAATATGCAGCTATTCCCCTATTGCAGAAACTGCTATGAGCCCCACCTCTATTAATTTCTGGTTAGTTTGTTTTTTTTCTTAAGAGGAAAAGCACAATTCTGTGAGAGGGAGCAATGTTCCCAGCTCCCACCCTACATTTTCCAGCCTTGCTGGCAGATGGGATGACCATGGGACTCACATCGAACCCTGTGCTCTTCAACATAACAGACACACATACCCATGTACATTAGTTAACATTAAGTGGAATTAGAAATGTATTTCTCCAGTTTCATCAGCCAAATAGTCCTAAGTGGCTAGCAGCTAGCACCTTGAATAGCCCATACATAGAACATCCCCAGCAATGCAGCTTCTATTGCAGAGGGCTGGCGTGGAGTGCCGCCCATGAGCGCTGCAAACAGAAGGCGGTAACTAACTCAGCTGCAAGCACACTTATTCTTTACTCCTTTCCTTCTTCCTACCTGAAATGAAAGGAGGTCGGCCACCACGTGACCACAGAGCAGCATTTGCTGAGGCAGGCTAAGCACAAAGATAAAAGGAACCTGGGTCTTTGATATTAGGAAGACAACCATCATCTCCAGGTTTATTATGAGAAAAAGAAATCCTCCACTGATTCAAGCCATTACTTTCAGCTTTTTATTCCTAAGAGCCAAATATTATTTCTAATTGATACATCCTCGGGAAATTACACGGACAACTTTCTATTAATGGTTTTGGGTAAATATGTTTTTTGTTGTTGTTCTGGTTTCCTTTATTTGGTCAGAGTTGAGAACAAGATTCTAGCTAAAAGAAATAAAGTACACACCACAAGAGATCATTATGGATCACTCATTTCAAAATGTTGGACGAGACAAAGGGAGTGCTGATGAGCATTAGAGACAGCCAAAATGAATGTCTTTGTCATTTGGCTGAAGAGTAGCCATGCATTTTCCTAGAAGGGAAGTTCATGGGTATGGATGGAAAAGCAAACTAAGCTTTGTACAAGGGGCTGAATGACTTGGCAACACTATCATATTGAACTCTCATGACAACCCAATGAATTAAGTATTCATTGCTCTTTGTTTTGACTATAAACTGAGGCTCAGAGAAATTACCCTGGCAATATCTGCATAGCTAGTTAATTCTAGAATGAGTTTCAGATCCAGGTCTGATTGGTCCTTGATACAGTTTCCTCGTGACACTCCACTGGTCCGAGCTATCAGAGTTTGCTAGTTTCAAGGTTCTTGTTCCAATTACTGTCATTTTAAAAAATATGCTTGACTCTTTTCTACCACAGTAAGGCACATTTATCTTCATCTTTAGGAATTTGGTGACATTCTCAGTCACCACAAAATCAAGCCTTCCTCAGAAATTTGAGGACCTAAGTTTTCCAGAGGCAGAGTCTGGATGGGAATTTTCATATAAGTTGGACAGATGTTATTGTTAGTGGAGTCTGGAACAGGACCAAAGAACTTGGAGGACACAAAATGTGAAAGATGGAGAAATAATTTAAAATTCAGAATGAAATTAAATAGGTTTTTTTCTTCTATAATTCATAGAAGGAACCAAGTTAACGAAATTGCATAGAACTTTATTCTAATTCATGAGATAATTCTAAAATAATAAGAAAGTCATGTAAAGGAAACATAGATCTGAAGGAGAAAATGAGAGGAAATTATATCATTGCAGAATTTAAACTCAATAATCTTCCAAAAGCAGGAAGTGCTTGTGGAAACTCAAGAATGGGTCAGAGGATGTAGCTCAGCGGTACAGCACTTGCCTGGTATGCTGGTGACTGTTTTCATTGCTGTGATTAAGTACCTAATTTAAAAAAAGCAATAATACCTGATAAGCAGTAAGGGAGGAAAGGCCAAGGACTTGAGGACAGACAGTCCATCATGGTGGGGAAGGCATGGCAGCAAGTGGTTCCGTGACAGCAGGAGCATCACAACTCCATCAATCAGAAAGCAAAGGCAGGAAGCAGGGCCTGAGTGTAACCTTCAAATCCCATCCCATAGCATCCTGCTTCCTCCAGCAAGGCCCTACCTCCCAATGCACAACCTCCCAAAACTGTGTGGCCAGCTGAAGACCAACTGTTCAAATACATAAGCCATGGGGGACATTTTACATCTGAATCATAACATCTAGCATGCATAAGACCATGGGTTCAATTCCTGGTACTTGAAGGAAAACTAAAAACCCCTCCCTCCAGACACAGAGCATCAGGAAAGCAAGTGATATTTTTGGTGACCTGAATTAATACAGAGAAGTTCATGAGTGTTCTGAGTTGTTTATTAAGAAACAAAAATAATAATTTTATAAATACTTTTATAAATACATTTTACAAAAATGGTTACATTAGTATTTGAAGGTCAAATGATCTCTAAGAACATGCTTTTAATTCTGGCACTTGGGAGGCAGAGGCCGGTGGGTCTCTGAGAGATTCCAGGCCATCTAGGGCTACAGGGAAACTGTGTCTCAAAATAAAACAACAACAAAAAGAACATCCTAGATTAAAGGAGAGGAAGCAGACCCACTCCTTGGTGAGTAGAGACATGTTAAAGCCATCACATCCCCAGCCCTATCCAACTACCTGTATCTAATACACTCCTGGTATATTAAAATTATATGAGAAAGATGTGAAAAGAAGATATTTCAGGCAAGTATATGTACCTCCTAACAGTGGTTGGAGATTTGGTCCAAATTTCCAGCTGGTGTCACTAGTTAGCTGAATCCCAGTATGTCACTGCAGCCCATTCAGCACAAGCACACCACCGTGTCCTGAGGTACTCTGCACGGCCTCATTCAAGAGTATCATTCTATTACCAAGCAGAAGAGAAGAGCGTCCTTCTTCCAAAGGTTTAAGTTAGAAGGACCATGCAGGAGACACCTTCAGTTGCATCTCCTCCTTTCTCTCCCCCTGAATGTCAGCAAGAACACAGCACGCCCAGGTACCACTCTGTTGCCTCAGCTATTTAAGATGGCAGGAATACATTTCGACGATCTAGAATATCTGAGATTTTCTTCTGTATTTTTCCCTGACTATTGTCTGTAGATGTTTTTGGATACAGATTCTAACTCTGTGACTACTCACTATGTAGCCCAGGTTGACCTCAGACTCATGATGATCCTCTTGCTTCTGCTTCCTAAGTGCTGGTATTACAGTGGGAGCCACCTTGTCCAGCTCTGTGTTCATTTTGCTGCTGTGATAAAATGCCATAGACTTGACAACTTATAAACAATATAAATTTATCCCTTCTAGTTCCAGAGGCCGGGAAGCCCAAGACCCAGTAGATCCATTGTCTAGAGAAGGCCTGGTCTATTTGCTTCTAAGATAGCAACTTGCTTGCATCCCCGGGAGGGGATGAATGCTTGACTTCATCTGATGATGTGTAGGAAGGGCAAAAAGAATTGACCTGTGTGTGAAGCCTCTTGTATAAAAGTCTGAATCTTTCATAAAAGGATTCATGAAGGAGGAGAGCTCATGACCTAATCACCTCTGCAGCAAGTGTACAATGATTGAGAAGCCAGTAGTGATCAGTTAAGTCAGAAGGACAAAAAGTTAACAAAGAAAAAAAGAATTGTGGATTGGGAAGAATGGATGACAGAAAGAACATCCATAGATTACAATAAGTCATGTGAAGGACATTAAAAGGATACTGAGGTAAGAAAAAACTGAGCAATGAGTCCTTACAGGTACTCAGAAAGTCCCCTCTGATAAGACAGCATTTAAAGAAAAAGAGCAAACCAGCAAATAAAAACTAAGTGGAGACTCCTCCGGGCAGAAGAATGGCAAGGCCAGAGGTGGGAAGAGTCCCTAATGGCCAGATTCTGTACTTTAATGGTTTGGACATAAGAGGATGAGGAAGTTATGTGCTCTTTATAGGGATCAAGAGGCAGGAAGGACAAAAAGTATGTGGGAAGCTTCAATAATAGTAAATATTTGTTAATTTCATTAATTAAACACATTTTGAGCATCTAGTCTGGACCAAGCTACCTTAGATACTGGAATTAACAAAATATTGTCCTCGTTCTTTAGGACAATGTAGTTCAGTGGAAGACACAGCACAAAAGCCAAGTCCTGAAGAAGCCCCTGATTAGACCGGAATTCCTTCCACAGACGACAGAAATGATCGCTCTCGTTGACATCAGTAGAAAAGAAGGCCTCTGGGCTGTGAGCCCAGGAAACCAACACGCAGAAGGTTATTTCTGGAGGAGTGAGTCCATATGTGCACACAGGGATTTAAAGGAAGAACAGGGTTTGCCTAAACAAGATCCCTTCCCCCATATGAGCTGCTGTTCCCATCACTTCCGTTTCCTTGATTTTTCAGGTTCGTCCAGGATCTGTAGTTACCTTTGAGCACCATGCTTTCATGTGATCTATCTATCTATCTATCTATCTATCTATCATCTATCTATCTATCTTGTTTTTACCTTGCAATGGATTTAGGAAGCATCATAAACCTCATGATGTAGAACATGCCTTTGGGAAAGATATTTTTCTGATGTGAGCAGGTTGTCTTATGCAATAGGTAGCCAGTTTGATCAGAATGAGAAACACATAGATTAGTAACATGCATCTCTTGATTTGTCTGCCAGGGTATTTCCAGAAATGATTATTCATGAGGACTCTGATCTAATGAATCAATTAATCCCTTGACAGATTCAGACTATAATGGCATTATTGGAAGGTGGTGAAAATTAGGAAATGGATAAAGGAGTCACTGGGGTATGTCCTTGAGGCTATATCTTACCCTGAACCCTTCCTGTGTTTACCTTTTTCTCTATTTTCTGGTCATCATGATGTGAGCTGCTTTTATCTGCCCCCATTTCCTCACCATGAGGGTCCAAACCCTCAGAAAATGTAATCCAAAATACATCTTTCCTCCTTTAAGGTGCTTTTTTTTCAGTAGTCACAGGTGTGTGAAAGTTACTAATACACTCCAGGAAAGGTGTAGTTCTTCCCAGGTCACAGGCTCAGCCTCTATTTGGCAATGGATACTTTTCCCATGGAAGGAGGGTAAACTGAGTCAAGGAGAAGCTCATGGGGCAGTCAAAGTCAGGCTCAGGATGAAAGTAGCTTCTACATAATGTCGAGCATAGCAGCACACAGGGTGTATTAGTTACTTTTCTGTTGCTGTGAAAGAAACACGACCAAAGCAACTTATAGGAGGAAGAGTTTATTTGAGTTTATGGTTCCAGGGGAATTTCAGTCTATCTTGGCAAAGAGGCATGGCAGCAGAGGTGGCTGGAGGTGGAGCAGAAGCTAAGTTCTCACATCTTCAAGCAGACACAGGAAACAAGACAGCGACTGCAGATTGGGCAAGGCTTAAGAGTTCTCCAAACCAGGCCCCAGTGACGTGCTTCCTCCAGCATAGTCACACCTTCTAAGACCTCCCAAAACAGTGCCACCAATGGGGACAAAATTTCCAAATACTTGGAGCCCATGGGGGACATTTTCATTCAAATCACCACACGGGGTTTCTAAGATCCTGTGTCTGTGTAGATATTTTAACTAGCCAATGAAGCCCCTTATATAATGTCTTTCAATTTGCCTTTTACATCTATAAACATTGATTGATATTATAGTTTATAATGCCTAGGAAATAATCTTCATATATGGATATATATAAACATGCTCGGTCTAGGGATGTAACTCAGTTGATAGAGTGCTTACCTAGTATGCACAGAACCTTGGGTTTTACTCCCATCACCACATAAATAAGATGCGGTGCACATCTGTAATTCCTGTATTCAGGAGGCAGAAGCAGGAAGATCATCATCAGCTACGTGGTAAGTTCAAGGCTGGCTTGGGCTATGTGAGACCCTGTCAAAAATTTGTCAAAAAGTATAAGACAAAGAACTAACTCTTCATTTCACTGATTCTTTTATTTCATTTCTACTTCACTAACTTCTGCCCTGATTTTAACTATTTCTCCCCATCTAGTACTTTGGAGTTTGGTTTGTTCTTGTTTTTCTAAAGCCTTAAGATATAACATTAAGCTACTTCAGGGCTGTGTTCATTGTATCCAATAAATTTTAGTGGTTTTCATTTTTATTCAATTAAAGAAATTTTTATTTCTTTCTTAATTTCTCCAGTGACTCATTGCTTGTTCCAAAGTGTTTTGTTTAATCTTCATAAGTGCATGTGATTTCTCTTATTTTTCCTGCTGTAATCAGATACAACACAGGATGGTATTTCAATTTTCTCATTCCTTTATTTGATGAGGCAAAAAAAAAGCTGTACAGCAAAGGAAACTATAAGTCAAGTGAAAAATCAGTCCACAGAATGGGAGAAAGTTTGACAGGTTAGTGTCTAGATATACAAAGAGCTCAAAATACTAAACATCAAATAATCTGTCAATTAAATGGAGTTGTCTTTTTATTGTCCAATGAATTCTATGAATTCTGAATACAGGATCCTTGCCACACATAGTTGAAAAAAATATTTTCTGCCATCCTATTGGTTGTCTAGTTACAGAGATTCAGGTCTGCTGCTGGACGACGAAATGAATGAAGGCAAAGGACCCAACACTCAGGTGGAGAAAGGTGAGTTTAATTCTAAGAGTGGCTCTTTATACCTAGTGAGCAGGATCCGCCATGGACACAGCGTGCAAAATATATATCAAGCAAAGTTCAAAGTAAAATGTTGTTTTTCTTTTCTGTTATTAACCAAACCCTTTCCCCGAGCTCCAGTCCTTGACAAAGGAAAACACAAGCCCATCCCCTATCATTCTGACTATCCCAAGGCAGTGGTCTGCCCTTGACTGGGAGGCGGTGTTCTGCCAATGTCCAGACATTCTCTTGTTTTCAAGAGACAGCTGGACTCTATCTTGTCTTTGATTCATCTCCTGCAGATCTGAGCTCCATCATCTAATCTTGCCCAAAATACTGCTCCATAGAAGATGCAGGTACCCACTAACACAAAAAATATGAAAAAGCAGCATCCTCTGACCTGGATTCCCACTGGGATGGCTTGAACCAGGAAGACAAAAGGCTGCAAATGTTGGCAAGAATGGGGAGAGATTAGAGCATTCAGGTGGTGTTGATGTTATAAAATACAGCTGTGTTGGACATAGCATCACAGTTCCTCCAAATGTTAAATACAAAGCTAGCGTGTAACTTAATATCTCTTCCTATGTGCATAAAATAACTGAAAGTCTGTATCCACAAAAACGTGTAGATGATGTTCAAAGCAATTTTCTTCAGAATAGAGCAAAGTGGAAATAATCCAAATGCCCGTCGAGTGATGAATTTTAAAATGTGGTGTATTTATACATTTGAATATGATATAACTGTAAAAAGCAATTAAGTATGGAGGCACAGATGAAACTTGAAAATATGCTAAATTAGAGAAGAATGCGAGAAAAAACTAAACAACAAGAAAAAAAGATAGGCTATGGAACTAAACAAAGTGCTTAAAAGAAGAGTGGCTAGGAAACACTTTAAAAGTGTTTAACAGAGCCGGGCGTGGTGGCGCACACCTTTAATCCCAGCACTTGGGAGGCAGAGGCAGGCGGATCTCTGTGAGTTCGAGGCCAGGCTGGTCTACATAGTGAGTTCCAGGCCAGCTGGGGCTACAGGGAGACCCTGTCTCAAAAAATCCAAAAGAAAAAATAAGTGTTTAACAGACTTAGACATCAGGAAATTGCAGATTAAAACTACTTTAGGATTCCATCTCACCTCAGTCAGACCAATAAGAAAACAAATGACCAATGCTGACACAGATACTGGGAAAAGAAACTCTTTTACACTATTGGTGGGAGTGTAAACCAGTGCAGCAGCTTTGAAAATAAGTCTATAGGTTTCTCAAAGAACTAGAAATAAAAATACCATATGACTTAACTGTATTACTTCTGGGCATACAACCAAAGCACTCTATGTCCTCCTACAGAGATACCTGCTCATCCCTGTCCATTGCTGCTCTAGTCATAATAACCAGGAAATGAAAACAGCCTAATTGATGACTAGATAACAGAAATGTGATATGTATACCTAATGGAATATTATTCACCTGTAAAGAAAAATAAAATTTGCAGGTAAATAAATGAAATTAGGAAAAGTTTATACTGAGTGAGGTAACCCAGACCCAGAAAGACAAACACCACATGTTCTCTCTCATGTGTGGATCCTAGCTTCAACTCTTTAACTCTTGTCACGTAACATGGAATACCAGTGGAATCTAGGAAACTAGGAAGGGAATGAGGGGGTAGGTTGTCTTGAGGAGGGATAGCAGACCATAGGTAAAAGGAAAGTAGAGAGGGAAAATACTAGGTGTGGAAAGGTTTAAGCAAGGAGAGATGAGGTGATTGAGAAGATGAGGGTGTGTTTGGGAGAATTAACTAAAACAAACGAAGTATGAAATAGCCATATGGAAACCTATCATCTTACAATCCAAATAAAAAATACAAGAGAGAGCTTGAAGGGAGTTAGTCTGCATGGCTAGGTAACGCTGTTAGTAGATGGTAGTTTCTAGACAAAATCACCAGTCCAAGGTGTGAGCTTCTTTCACAGGAGCTGGTCAGGGAAGCCCCCAAGGCCCTCAAAACAACACACGCTGTATCACTCTTCTTGGTTGCCCACCAGATCTAGAGGATAATACCCTATTGTGAAGATACCTCACACTTTGGTTATAAGATATAGAGAAAGCAGTCTGGTACTGAGCTGGAAATGTCTTCTTTGCTGGCTAGCTTTCAAAGTGCCAGAACTATGCAGGCTGCTGGGGGAAAGGGGAGGGATCGATGGTCTTACCCAGCTGTGAACTACATAAACCCAAAAACTAACCTGCCGAGCAACATGTACCCATCTGTGCAATGGTGGCACAACAGTTCTGGGGTAACCAACTGTACTCTGATTGGACTTGAAGCCCACTCCATGGGAGATAACCTATGCCTAGTATAAGTCTAATTAACAACCTATGCCTAGGGAGGTCTAGGCCTAAGGAGGGAACTGTTGTTTAACTAAATTGATGTAGCATCAAACTGCTTCCTGAATCTCTATGTATATACCCACAGACAAAAGGTGATCTCAGCCTTAATCAGAGAGGCCTCTCCTTACAATAAAGAGCAGCAAATGTAGAAACTTACAGCTGTCAAGATGCTGACAAGTGATAGTTGAGGGCTCAGCTTTAAACAAAACATCTGCACTATCCCATAAGGCTCAAGGAGCACCAGGCACCAATGGATAGCTCCAAACCCATGGCTACCAGATGGCTCTGGTTAAAGCCACAAAACAAAACATGAACAGAAGAAAGAGATTTGTAAGGAAGAGGGAGGGAGACCAAATTAGTAGGGGGATGGAAGAAAGTGAGAGGGGGAGTGGTCAATATGCATTATGTACATGTGTAAAAGTGTCAATGGTCAGATTTAATTAATAAAAAATGAAAAAAGGACAAAACAAAAACTCATATTAAACCTATCCCTGTTGTGAAGCATAAATTTCCAGTTTCCCACTAGTACACAAAGTCACCACTAACCAGCATGTGTGTCACGAACCCCAATATGACATGACAAGAATGTCAAGAAGGGGGTATTCATTCCAAAAATCCATAACCCAGTCAAATCAAGAGAAAAACTCAAACTGAGGAGCAGTCAATAACATACCTCCCCAGCTATCTTCAAAGCTGCCCACATCATTAAAAGCAAGGGACCACTGAGCCTGTCGCAGAGCACAGGGTACCAAGGAGACACGACAATTAGATACACTACGATGCCCCAGACTGTTTCAAGAACAAAGAGAGGATGCTCAGGGAAAGCTAGTGAGATTCACATGGAGTCTGGATTCTGCTCAGTAGTAATTCACCAGACTTGGCCTCTTAATTATGAGAAATATCTCCTGATAATGTCATCTGTTAACACAGAGGGAAATGGGTGATAAGCAGGTGGTGACTCTCTGTACCATCCTCCAAAGCCTTCCCACGACTCTAAAACTATCACAAATTCAACTTGCATCTAAACAATTTTTTTACATTTGTGTGTGTGTGTGTGTGTGTGTGTGTGTGTGTGTGTGTGTGTGTGTGTGTAGGGACACTGTCTCACTATGTATACATGGGGAGGGGGGTATATCTCTAAGAGAGACACGTCTCTCTTCTACA
>NW_008360318.1:540837-557419 GCF_000622305.1 Nannospalax galili | reverse complement strand
TGTGTGTGTGTGTGTGTGTGTGTGTGTGTGTGTGTGTGTGTATGGGTACAGTATGCCACTGTATACATGTGGAGGTAGGTGAATATCTTCAAGAGTCAAGTCTCTCTTCTCACCATGTGGGTCCCAGGAATTGAACTTGGGAATTGAACTCAGGTTGTCAGGCTTGGTGGCAGGTGCCTTTAACCACTGACCCGTCTTGTCAGCCCTCAACTTTTATTTTTAAAACCCTCAGCCCTCAACTTTTATTTTTAAAACCCACAAATTTTCACTTGTTTCCTTAGGATAACAAGTTCAGGTAGTTGAGAGTTCTGCATAATTTTCGGGTTTACAATACATTTTGTGAAATTACCATGATGTTAATTTAATGCATCGTATCTGTCTGGTTTTTAAAGTAAAGCTTTACTTTAGCCGCTTGACATCTTTAAGTCAAATGTCTTCTTGGCAAATTACGCAAGAACATACTTTCCAGTCAACTCCTGGCAGAGTTCAGAAAGAATGTCAGTGAGAACTGCCAGACAAACACAACTGAGCCTACCTTCTCAGCCTGGCTAGTTCTCAACAGGCAAATGGATTAAGAAGTGGTGGGGGGACCCTCTAGGAAACCAGGGCAGAGAGACAGAGGAAGCCATTTTTACATAGTCATTTTCCCTGCAGTGCTGCCTTTGAAGTGAATCACTGGTGATCAGAGCCAGACCAAAATAAGGCATTGTTCCTCCAAAAAGAGAAGGTGAGGTCCTGTCATTCCGAGGGGATTCTTGGGGGAGAAACGAAAGCGAAGCAGGACAGACACCACATTGCCTGCTTTCACTAAAAGCAAGGCCTATAATTTTGCTCTTTTGAAAAAAAAAGTCTCTTAAAAACACTTGCCTTCTGAAAACGGAATGAGAAATGTTCACACGTGTATTAAAGAGTTCGTCGTTGCATCTCTGCAGGCTCTTCTTATTGCAGTATACCATGGAAGATCTGCACTGTGCCTGGTCTTCTGTGAGTTTTTCATAGAGAGAAGCATGGGCAGGTCTTAAACATCTGAGCACTGGGCATTGCTCTAGGCACCTCCAGGTATGCTCTTATCAAATTTCCAAAACAGTGCAGAATTCTAAAACTGACCCCTATTCTCAGCCCCCACCCCACCCAGACCCCTTGTAAAGAGTCACTGCAGCTCTTCTCAGACTAGGAAGTATGCCTCTCCATTCTTTGGAATCTGCACTGGCCTTATGATTTGCTTTGGTCAACAGAATGCTGCAGCTGAGATGTTCTGCCAGTTCTAAGCTAGTCTTCTGTGAGTCTGGCATGTTTCCACCAAACCACCATGAGAACATACCCAGGCTATCATAGTTGATGATGAGAGAGAGATGAGTCAGAGAGACGGGCCACTGTGGCTGAAGCCCAGATGGGTGAGAAAGCCCTCAACTGGCCGTGGACACAGGAGTACACCATGCCCTAAACACCTTTGATGGGTAGTCTTGCCAACTTGATGGAACTAACAAATGTCTAGGAGCTTGGCAAAGCACACCTCTGGAGGTGTCTGGAAAGGGGGTTCCAGAGGCTACTAAATCATGAGAGCTCTGATGAGTGGTTTAGTTCAATTGATTTGTTTATAACACGATGGCATGATTGAGGGGCAGTGAAAGGTAGGAGGCAATGGGTAGTTAGAGAAAGTGGGTCCTAAGAGGCATGTCATTGTGGTTATGTCTTTCCCTGGGCCCTGTATTTCCCCCTCTCTCTACTTCCCAGTGATCATGATGTGAATTGTTCTGCTCCACTACACCCTCACTGCCAAGCTGGACTGACACCTCTTATGATGGTTTATCTTGGTTGTCAACTTGATTTGTTCTGGAATCTACTAAGAGACACCCCTCTGAGAAGGCATTTCAGAGTATTTCCTGAAAGGATTAACTGAGAGAGGAAGACCCGCCCCCAAAGTGAGCAGCTACTGGCAGCTACAGCCCAGATAAGGAACTCCCAAGGAAAAGCTGTTGCACTTCACCTGTCTGACTTCGCCGCTTGCTGGTGAGTGCATCTCTGGTGTCCTGCTGCTCTTGCTGTTATCTTCCACTGAGACAGGAATGGAACACACCTTCATCGACCCTTCCAGGGTGGACAGAAGACCAGTGGCTCTGCAGGAATCCTCCAAGCCTTCAGTGCCAGACTGTGGCTGTCAAGGCCTCCAGCCTTGAGAACTGTAGATACAGGGTTCACACCTTCGCAAGTGTGTAAAGAGCCCTTGTTGGACTACTCAGCCCATCTTGTGAAAGCCGATCTAATAAGTCCCCTTTGCAACATTTATTCTGCGTTCCTTCTCTGACTCTGTCCATCTGTCAAAGCTTGTTTAATAACTGTTTACATAGCCCCGATAGCCCTGCTTTCCAACTTTTGATAACTTCCTTTCTTAGTCTTGAGTTGCTCACTCCTCTAGTACATTAGTTTCCAATTTTCTCTCCTTGTTTGATGATATAGTGAGAGGCTGAAGAGATAGCTCAGTGGTTACAGTACTGGCTGCTTTTGTAGAGAACCCAGGTTCAGTTCCCAACATCTACATAGCAGTTAACAACTGCCTGAACTCCAGTTCTGGGGGACCCAATGCCCTCTTCTGCCTCCTCAGACATTGCACTTACAGGTGCACTTATAAGTGTACAGGCAAAACCCTCATACACATAAAATAAAAAAAAAAATTGTGGTATTACCATGCCATATTATAGTTAATACCTGAATAAAAGAGCCCAACTCTTAAATTGAGTTTTTTTAAAAATATTTTATCTATTATTTTTATTTTATGTTTATGCGTGTATTGCCTTGCATGTAGGTAAGTGTATCCATGTTGTGCAATGCCCATGGAGGTCAGAAGAGGCTGTAGGATCCCCTGGGACTAGAGTTATGGACAGTTGTTAGCTGCCATGTGGGTGCTAGGATTCAAACCCAGGTCTTCTGCAAGAACAGTCAGTGTTCTTAACCACTGAGCAATCTCTCCAGACCCTTAAATTGAGTTTTTTTAAAAAATATTTTATTTATTATTTTTATTTTATGTGTATGAATGTATTGCCTGCATGTATGTGAGTGCACCCGCGCTGTGCAATGCTGCGGAGGTCAGAAAAGGGCTTCAGATTCCCCTGGAACTGGAGTTAAGGATGGTTTGTAGCCACCATGTGGGTGCTGGGAATCGAACCTGGGACCTCTGCAAGAGCAGTCAGTGCCCTTAACCGCTGTGCCATCACTCCAGCCCCTAAATTGAGTTTCTAAGAGTGGCCCAAACCTGGAGGACTTCCATTCCCTCAGATGTCTCTTGGAACTTTGTCACTGGAACTGTGTCTCCAAGTCAGGCCTCACCCATAATTTTTATTCAAAACAGTTTCTTCCTCTTCAATTGGTGAAGTACAAATTTGAACCAAACCTTATCTTATCAGACGATCTTGCTTTTTTATCCCCAGGTTTAGGCTATCTCATACACATAATGTCCAGAGTGCTTTCTCAATCTTCATGTTTTCAATGCAGATGGACATGCTGCCTTTCAGCATTTGATATTATTAATTTTTAAGCATACCCACATTCATTCATTATCTTTGGGGGAGAAGCAACTGAGGTACCCAAGAAATAAGATCAGATGCCCAGGTCACAAGAGCACATGGTTCAGTGAGTTTGCCAAGATTAATTAAAAGTCATTAGTCCAAATCCAGGCATGGTGGTGCATGCCTTTAATCCCAGCACTCGGGAGGCAGAGGCACGCAGATCTCTGTAAATTCAAGGCCAGCCTGGTCTACATAGTGAGTTCCAGGACAGCTGGGGCTACAGGGAGACCCTGTCTCAAAAAGTCTAAAAAAAAAAAATCATTAGTCCAGATTATGTTCATTTTATAAAAGTCATTCCTACAATAAATGAACCAAAAAACAGTATGCTGAATTAGATCATGCCATCTCTCTGATCAGTGGTTAACAATATCTTCTGTTGGTCAAAGGAAAATCTGAACCCCTTATCCTGGCTTGTGAGACCCTCCAGTGTTTGGTCCTTTTCACTTTTTCTATTTGGTCTCTCTCTAGCTTCTCAACATGGATGCAGTGTTCTCTTTCAATTATTTTAGAAATGAGCACCTTGTATCAACTATTACTATACAACAGAACCCTTCAAAATTTGGTGGTTTGAAATAAAATCACTTGCTGCACAAGCCTATAGACATAAGTCAGATACTCAGGACCCACATAAAGCCAGACATGGCAGCACAGGTCTGCAGGCCTAGCACTCATATGGCAAGATGGGCGGGAGGAGTCAGGAGAATCCCTGAAAGCTCTGGGACAAGC
The DNA here is from genome assembly GCF_000622305.1 of Nannospalax galili. Taxonomy (NCBI): domain Eukaryota; kingdom Metazoa; phylum Chordata; class Mammalia; order Rodentia; family Spalacidae; genus Nannospalax; species Nannospalax galili. Next base: position 553,130 of record NW_008360318.1, on the reverse strand, counting down.
TAGCCTAGTGTACTCAATGTCAAACAACAAGGGACCCTGTCTCAAACAAAGTGGAATATGAGGACTGATACCCAAGGCTGTCTTCTGACCTTTACAGGTGCATTCGCACATGAACACGCATGTACACATATGCATAATACACACATACAAGACGAATAAATGATAAGTACTGATTATCTCACAGACTTCATTTCTTTCAGTACTTCACCTGTTTCCTCAGCTGCAATACCCTTTAAGCACACACACACGCACGCGCACACACACACACACACACACACACACACGCACGCACGCACGCACTGGGGGTGGGGGCACATGTCCAAGCACATACAACTTACTTTTTGGCTAAATTTTAAGTCTTACAAGAAATTTCCCTCCTGCCAGAGGCCTCCCCCAGATCTCCTAAACAAGACAACATGCTCTTACATTTACACAAGTTGCCAATGCTTACCACACTGCAGCATTTACCAACCTATCCTGGATTTGTGGAGTTAATTATCTGTATCTCTTACCTTACTCTCTATCTCAACTGCCGTTCTGTACCCAGGATTGGAAAGGAGTCCAGTACCAGGTGGGCAGCCCTTCGCTTTTTCATGTCCCAGGTACTAGCTTGAGATGTAGCATTGAATCCCTGGACCACAGCTTTCATGTGCTGACCCTGAGGAACTACTTCCCAGAAGATTTTGCCTCAATGATGCTGATCTCTTCATTCATTCATCACAGCTGATTTTTCAGCACTAGCTGACCACATTCATTGTCCCAGTAAAGCACAAAAGGTTTCACTTTGGTAGTACTGGTCTCTTGTCAATCACAGCTATTTCTTCAGCCCCAGCTGACCCACAACCACAGATTCTTTTTTTTCCCCCTAGATAATTAAAATTTAAGAATTCCATGAATATTGTATTTACACCATTTTCATTCCTCCCAAGTGCCCCCAACTCCTTCTCAATTTCATGACCTCCTCTTCTTTAAATATTGCTACATTATATATACATATACATATGTACACGCACATACACACACACACAAGCCACTAAATCCATTTAGTGTTGCTCCTGTGTACATGTGTTTATAGCGGGCCACTTGAGATTGAATAACCAATCAGGGAGTGCGTGTATACCTGGAGAAAACTGATTCTCCCTCTCCCAGCAGCCACTGATTGCCTGCAGCCCTTCACCTAAAAGTTGAGACCTTGTAAATTTCCCCCATCAACTTGGCATGTCAACTGATGTTGTCGTGCAGGTGTTGTTTAGGCAACCATACTGCTCAGATTTCATGGGTGCAAGCTTCCCTGTCATCTCCGGGAGACACTATCTAGCCACATGCATCCTGGTTCTCTGCCTCTTACAGTCTTTTCACCCTCTCTTCCACAACGTTCCCTGAGTCTTGGGTGTAGGGGTTGCATTATAGATATATCAGTTGGGGCTGGGCACCCCACAGTCACTAATTCTCTGCATTTTGATGGGTTGTGGATCTCTGTCATTGTCTCCATCTGTTGAAAAAGAAGCTTCTTTGATGGGGATGAAAGCCACACATATCTGTGGGTATAAAGATAAGTATGTAGAATACAGTTAGAAATTATATTGGTTTAGGAAAATGGCAATTGTTGGCTCTCCTCTAAGGTCTATGACTTCTCTAGCCATGCATATTTGACTAGGCTTGCAAAACCAGGCATGAATTTTAACCTGTTGAGAGGGCCTTAATTCTAATTAGACATCTGTTGGTTACCCTCAAAATAAAAATTCCACTATTTGACTACTGGGGGATAACTTGTTGGGCTGGGCATTGTTGTGGTTCATAGGCCTTACTGTTGGATGGGACTACTGATTGCTTTTCCTCCCTTGGCAGCTTGCAAAGTACCTTCTAATACTATGAAAGGTAGTCCTTAGGGAGGCGGCTTCTAGGTCAGGTCCAGCTCAATTCCTCCAAATTCTGTGTCTACGGTGTGTGATGTCTTCAGCAAAAGAGTCTTACCTTCAAGTTCTTGGAAGCAACCAAGGGCAATGATAATAGCCTGAATTATTTTGAGTTTCTTGAACTATCATGACCATCAAATTAAAGGGGGGGGGTTCCCATGCCTGGCATTGGGGTTTTTTACCAAACAGTCTATTGCTTGGTGGGGGGTGTTATTACCCCATGTAGTATTACTTCATTTAAACCATACACACACACACACACACACACACCTCCACTAGTTAAAATTCTCTCCCAGTTTTCAACTTCATTACCCCTGATATTCACATTTACCCATGGGAAGAATGACACATTTTGGAATGGAAATCAGAGAGGAAACAGAGAGAGAGGAAAAGGGAAGACCAGAGATTTCAGCATGAGTGGGGCTCTGGCACGGGAGCATGCTAGTTGGCTAGGGGTTCTATTATAAGGTACTGCAGACCAGGGGCTTATCCAACAGAAACAGTTCTGGAGGCTGGACGTGACTAGGGTTCCTAGGAGGGCTAAAAGGAAGCTCATCTCATCTTCCTCATCTTAATTCCATAGGTGCACATCTGGGTCCAACTTCTCTTATAAAGATAGCTATCACATCAGATTAGGGCCCACCCTAATGATCTCATCTTAACTAACCCTGAAAAGACCTTATTTCTATGTTCAGTCATATTCTGAGATGCTAGAGGATAAAACTTCAACATACAAATTTGAGGAGGATCCATTGAACCCATCACCTAAGGAAGACAAAACATTTCTAAGGGTATATTGTAGCTCCATACAATTATCTATAATTCTTAACATCTTTAATACTCTCAATATTGAGAATGTTTGTTCAGAGTGAATTAAGAACCCAATTGGGCTGATTATGTAGCTCAGTTGGTAAGATGCTTACCTAGCATGCATAAAACCCTGTAATCCCAGCACTTGGAAGGTAGAGGCCAGAGGATCAGAAGTTCAAGATCATCCTTGCCTGCATAGGAGTTTGAGGCCAACCTGGGCTACATGGAATCCTGTTTCAAACAACAACAAAGAATCAAATCACTAATGAAAATGATGTTCATAGTTGTATACTTACAGAAGAAAGAAAGTGAATAGTTCTTATAAAAACAAGCTTTGAAAACAAGATGGGGTTACCAGCTGATCCACTGGTTAACCAAAAACATAATTTGGTAGTGCTTGTCTCTTATTAAGATTTTATTCATGAATGGTTCGGTTTGCTGTGATTTGTGGTTAGTTGTACAGTGTACAACTCCCTAAGGTTTCCAGGCTACTCCTCTGGGAAAAGGAACAGTAGCTACACACAGAAAAAGCCTTCCTCTACAACCTGTCCAGTCTACAATCTCCCTCGAGGGAAACGACAGGGATGTTTCCACAGCAACTCATCTTGAAATCAGCTCCATGACTACGAACTGCCCATTGTGGCAGCTTATCTGTCACTCTTGGAGCCTTTCAGATGAGTCCTCTCAGCCAGCAGAGGTCATCCTGGCCAGGTCTCATATCTCAAAGAACGGCAGAGCTTTAGGTTCTAGTCTAGCCATACCTCTGCCCTCCTTGGCAAAGAAGTCTACCCTCTGCCAGATGTTCCTTCCCTTTTATCCCTCAGGGGTGGCTTCGGGTAAGCAGACAGGAGTACTTCTACTGCACATTATCAAAATCAAGCATATTGGCCTACATTTCATTAATATGTATTCGTCCTTGCTGGGCCTTGACAAGTACTTTCCCTAGGAAAGTAATTAACTTAGTCTCCCATCACCCTTGATGGTATCCTGGATTTCACACACACTGAATTCTAAAGGGAAGTAGAGCCCATTATCCAGGGATTGGATCAGGAAGCAGAGGCTTTAACACCTGCCCACCACTTAATCTCAGCTCATTCTTCCTGTTAGAGATCATGGCATAAGAAAAGCATCTATGAAACATAAGATGTGTACTGGGCTCTCAGGCTTACTTCCTCACCGAGCAAAGCTCTCTCTCTCTCTCTCTCTCTCTCTCTCTCTCTCTCTCTCTCTCTCTCTCCTTCCTTCCTTTCCCATTATCTCAGATAAGATAGTCAAGTCTGCACATCAGAAAGGAGGGTGGAGCAGCACAGGACCATGGGGGAGGAAGGACAGGAACTATCATTTTCCAGCACCTAAGAGGGGTCCTATGGTCAGTAGACGGATGCTTTTGCTTTGGACAGGCCTTTACATTTAATTCTCCCCATAAGCCTGCACAACAAGTGATATTTTTTCATATTTACAAATGAGGAATCTGAAGTTTAAGGAGGATGAAGAACTTGGCCAAAGTCACGTGTATTTGTGAGGCAGAGACTTGATTTAACCTAACCCTATTTGGACAAAATAGGGTGGTAGGGATCCTTCCTGTTGTCCATACCTTTGATTTCAGGCCACTTTGACTATTTCATGTAGATAATCTCTAAAGACAAAGGAAAGATTTTTCTTACAGAACTTTTAGTCAGAGCATTTTTCAATATCTGGGCACTCCCCCAGGGGACTGCATCACAAACATTAATGTTGGCCTGGAGATATGGTTCAATAGGCAAATCACTTGTGGCTCTGAGTTTGGCTCCTCTGAACCTAGCTAAAGCTGGATGCGGTAGGGGCCGTCTGTAATCTAAACATTCTTAGGGCAAGATGGAAAGGGAAGGCAAGAGAATCCTTGGAAGCTTCTGCTCCAGTCAGCCTGGGTCAGACATCAGTGAACAAGAGACCCTGTTTCAAGCAAGGTGGAAGGAGAGGACCGACTGAGATGGTTGTCCCCTGACCTCCATAAGCATGCGCGCGCACACACACACACACACAGAAGATTTTTAAAACGAACACTAATTTAACTTCTTGCCTTCTCTTTATCCCAAACGTGCATTTTATCAAGAACTTGTCACTGTTTCTACAATCAACTAGCTAAGACCACATCTAAAATTAATAAAACAATCATTTCTAACAAGAGAAGTGCTCTGACTGGTAAAGAGGGCAGGTCCTAGCATCTCCCCACCCCAAGACATTGTAATAGTTAAAGGATGAAAAAAATTACAGATAACATTATTGCATAAACTTAGAAAAATGGCAGCTGAGCCAGTGAAAGATGAGAAGCTTCTGTAGCTTAGCAGAGCATGCTGGGTAAAGGAAGTGAATCAGCAAACCCGAGCATTCTCACTAACAACCCCAGGCACGCATAGTCAGCAGTGCAGGGGAGCTTACAGAGACGTCCCCAAGGGATGCAGAAACTGCTAATGCTCCACCTGGACATCCTCAATGCTGAGAGAAACAAGAAAAGAAAAGGCAAAACAACAAATCCAGTCATCCCCAACCGTGAGAAACTTAAAACAAAAAATCATGCTCTTTGGGCGTAGGCGGTGCCCTAAGAACTCCAGCTAAAGACTCTTTTTAAGCTGGGTGCTCACTTTTTCCCCAGAGCTGTGAACCGGGAACCAAAATCTCCAGACGCTTTTATTTTCTCCCTTTAAGGGCAGAATTAGATACAGCTACAACGGAAAGATGGTGTACAGAAATGGTGAGATCAAACAACAGGATTGGCCAACTTCATGTTTGCACGGTTGAACCGCCCACAGTGACTTGAAAAACATGCAAAGAAAGATGATAACCCTGTCCTCGCTCAGCTCGCAAGGACAAGAAACAGCTCAACTATTCTAGGGTGATGAGTTTGGATACAGGGAATGTAAGAGTCTCCAAAGAAAGAGAGATCCTAGCCCCTTCTAATGCTTCAAATAACCCATGCAGAACTCTCCAAAATCGGTCTGGGGGCTTCAGCCTATGTTTTTGAAGTAGAACTCACAGTATAAAGTAGCTCAGGCGCCGGGAAGTTAGCTCAGTGGGTAAAGAGCTGCTGTATAAGCAATGAGGACCTGAGTTTGATTCCCAGCACCTACTTAACATGTCTTGCGTTTGTGATACCGTGCAGGTCTTGTGCATGCAGTCACAGCTGCTGTGAGTTCACATGTGCAACTGCACCATCACGTCAAGCAAATAGTTTCTCCACATATGTCCAGTACTTTGGTTCTTACAAACTTTCTGCCCCCTCTTCCACAATGATCCTTGGGCACTGAGTGGAGGGGTATGATACGAATGTTTAGAGCTGGGTATTCCACAATCTCTTATTCTCTGTGCACTGACCAGTTCTGGGTGTCTATATTAATCTGCATCAACTGTAGAAAGAAATTTCTCTGGTGAGGGTTGAAAGATGCACTAATAGATGTGTAAGTTAAGATAATCTATGGGTTAGGTAAGATCAGATAAGAACTTAGTAGGCAGTTTATTATTATGTCCATTAGCAGAATAATAGTATTAGGTTCTCCCGTAGGGCCTCTGACATAGCCAGCCACAGTGGGTTGTTTTGGTTCTGGGTTTTGTTTTTATTTTTGGTCTTGGCCCAGTTAATGGTACCAGGCAAGAGTTCCATCTTGTGGAGCAGGCTTTAAATTCAATCAGAGAGCTGTTCATTACTCCCATAGCATTTGAGCCACAATTGTTCCAGGGGACATATCCAGCCAGGCCAGTCATTACTGTAGCTCACAAGGTTCACAGCCTGGTAAGACTGGATGGGGCAGGGGCTCGTAAAGTTCCACTTAACCGACAGTTGATAGCTGCTGGGGGAGAGGAGTGTCAATTTCCTTCACAGACACAGCCCCTGAAAGGCTACCCATGCTCCAGTACATGGTCTTACACCCATGCACATAGAGGCAGCACTAAGTGGACTCAGTGGGTTTAAAAAAAAAAAAAGAACATTATGAAGTTGGGAGGAAAATGTGGTCGGGGGACAGGGAAAGAATTGAAGATAAAGAAGATGGGTGGATTTGATCAAAACTCATTTTATATGTGGGTGTGTGTGTGGGTGTGTGTGTATGTGTCTGTGAAATTCTCCAACAGTAAAAAAGCCAAGCATGGCCACCTACTCCTGTAACCTCAGCACTAGTAAAGGGTAGGGACAGGGACAGGAGGCTCTGTGAAGCTCACTGACCAGGCAGCCTAGCCCAATCCATTGAGCTCCAGGTTCAATGACAAACCTTGTCTCCAAAAAACAAGATGGAGGATAATAGAGGAAGATGCTCAACATTGACCTCTGACCTCCACTTGCACATGCACACTTGTGCGCACACATTCACACATACATACATATATGCACACACAGAAACACATAGATACCCCCACACACACACACTCTGGCTCAGAAAAGGAAAACAAAGTCATTGATAGAGTAAATAAAGGATCAAGGAAAGTTTGTCAGCACCATTAGGTCAAATAGGAATTCTGGTCACAGGTGTCCATATCACACAGGAAGAAATGATGTGGCATTAAAAGAATATACCTGGGCTGGAGAGATGGCTCAGCAGTTAAGAACACTGACTGTTCTTGCAGAGGACCCAGGTTCAAATCCCAGCACCCGCATGGCAGCTAACAACTGTCCGTAACTCCAGGTCCAAGGAATCCGACAGCCTCTTCTCTCCTCTGCGGACATTGCACGACATGGGTGCACTTACCTACACGCAGGCAATACACGCATACACATAAAATAAAAAAAAAATAGTTTTTTAAAAAAGAATACACCTTAGCCAAATGAGAGGATGGAAGAGCTAGAAATTCCTGAAACTGCTCAAAACATAACATAGAAGAAACCCTTTGATAGTACTTCATGTTGTCATCGTTCTACAGGCTTCTTAAAAAGTGAAATCAGTAAGACTACAAACAGGAGGGTAAGAGACGGGCAGAGATGAAAATCAAGATTGCAAAGATAAGAAAAGAAACCACAAACCAAAACAGCCCATGGTGGAACATGGACTATAACAGACACAGCTGAAAACAATTACAAATATGTAAGGAAAATGTAATCACAGTGGGCATAGACAGAAAAGACCAACAGTCTGAAACAATAAGGAAAAAAGACAATGACAGGGAGAAAAGAAGAGAAGAAAAGCAATGGCCCAACCTAAGGCATAGTATAGTTACCAAAATAGAAAATTCAATAAATGGGTTCGAAATATATTTAAATATATAAAGATTTTCCTTGAAATAAAGTAAAACAATGTACAGACTGAAAGTAAACAGAATGTTCCAGTAAAAGTTCATAATAGTGAGGAAATGATTGAAATCATAGTTAAGGTATCAAATTCTAAAACTAAAAGAAAATTCCCCCAGACATTTAGTAGGAGACAAAGCAAATAAAAGAACAGAGACTGGATTCAAAATCCCCAGAACAAGGCTCCTAAAATTAAAAGTTAAATTTTAAAAATCCCCAGAGCAAAATTAATGATAGAACTCAATGGCCAACATCTACAAATATCTGAGTTTAAGAAACTCTGACCCAAGACTATCTTGCAAAACCAAGGTGCTTAGCAAGTATAGGGGAAATAAAAAATTACTTCTACCATGAAAGAATTAAAGGATTACACACTTGAGAGCCCTTATTAGAAAAAAAAAAAAAAAAAAAAACTCCCCAGTTTTTTTCTTCATCTCTTAGAATGAGCCAAGGAAACGTTTTTACAAAATGCTAAGGCCATTAACAACCATCACAATAAGCTCCAAATTCATGAACAGGGCTTATCAATCAAGATTCTCCGTTCTCAGAGGGACCCCAAGAAACGTGTTTTGAAGGTGACAGTGGCCTCCGCTGACAACAGCCATGTGATGGTAACCATTCAGCATCAGCATCTTTTCTCCTTCAGTAACTCTGAATGGTATCTTCGCCCAGGAATACATCCATTTCCTGGCAGAAAAATAGTTTTACCCTGTTTTTTACACATCTCTCATGTTTACTGCTTGCTGCATGAAATTATGCCTGTTTTTAATGCTTCTAAAACTGATTCTCTCAGAGGTATCATTGCTTTATCGTTTTTCTAAGCCCTTGAATCCTTAATTCCTCCCAATTATTTTCAAATTTTATTTAAAATATGGGGTCTCATGTATCCCAGGCTGGCCTCCAACTCATTGTGTATAGAGGATGGCCTCAAAGCCTTGATTCCCCTACCACAACTTCTAAGATTACAGGCATGCACCACCACACCTGGTTCCTCCCAGTTCATTTTCATTCTCCTTCTTTAAGTATGTTTTACAACACCACCACCTTATGTTAAATAAAGAACCGCCCCCCCCAGAGTCAAGGACTACTTCTCAGGTTGGTTCTAGGGCAAAAAATAAGAAAAACAAAGTATGATCCCAAAACATTACTAGTTATCAAATTATATTTCATCTCCCCTTAGTGATGAATTGTGGGTGATGTAACTGCCAAAAATAAGAGGAAAGAAAAGACCAACAACAGTAGCCACCACGGCACAGCCTCGGTGGTATCTGACAACCAGACTGGAACTCGAGGATCGAGGGGATACCAGTGAGCAGATGGGCCACTGGGATTATGGAACGAGGATTTTTTCAAAGTTGTGCCTAGTCAATACAAATAGTGAAAGGAATAGTTATAACTTTTTATTTCTCATAAATTATATTTCATAATGAGCTGGGTCTCAGTTTGAGCCCATCAGGTGTGAATCAAGATGGGGTGTGGCCGGTCATTAACATAGGCAACTCTAAATCTTAACACCGTTCAGCTCCTCCTACTCTGTTTGTTTTTCATCTATGAACCTGCATCCTTCCTTCTCCCTAAAGAAAAGCACCTCCCTAGAGATTGTTGATCTTGATTGTCAACCTGATGCCTTAAAATTATCCAGGAAACATACCTTAGGTATACTTAGGCACACTTAGACATACCTTCTCTGAGTAAGAAGAGTTGACTTTGTTCTTCCCATGTACTCAAGCAGCTCAGTCTTACCTGATGACCCTGCCTCCTATTTTGGAATAAGTGCCTTTCCCCACCTGGTCCATTTATCAGATATCCTGGTCAAATCTGGTTTGCTTCCACCAGACAGGATGCAAATGGAGACCTGGGTAAATGCAGTCTTGTAGAACTCTGCCCTGTCTCGGATATCTTTAGGAAGGCTTTCTCTGATATATTATCATTGTCAGAATTTTCTCCTACTAAGGTATCTTCCTACCAAATCTGTCAGTCTTGATAAGCCAAAGGATGTATAAAGAGTGTTTACCGGCCCTCACCTCTCTCTGCTTCCCTGGGCCTGCATGACCCACAGGCCTCTCCCCGGGGTAAAACGATCGCGTCCTCCAAGCCTTGACTCCCCCAGCCTCATTCACCCTCCCATCTCCCCCACCCATTTCTCCTCCTAGCCTGGGTCCTGTCTCATTCCTTGTCTGGGAGGCCCAGACACCTGGGGAACCACCACTGCTTCCTGATCCTTTGCATCCAAACCAACCCAGTTCCTTCTTGGATCCCCAGGGACGCTCTGGGCCAGGTCCCACCCTCACCTCCCTCTGCTTCCCTCTGTCTGAACAACCTGCCAGCCTCTTTCCTAGATGCCATGGATGGCCTATCCTCTTCCTGGTCCTTTGCATCCAGACCAACGCAGCTCCTCAGTGCAGTCCCCAGGGGCCCTAAGGCCACCTCCCACCGCCATCTTCCTTTGCATCTCTGGGTGGCATGGCCATCAGCTGCCTTAGACCAGCATCTTTCCCAGGCCTGGCTGCCAGTCCAGTCCAACCCCCACATTCATGAGGCCAAAATCTATCCTGGAGGGATCCAGACCTTACGAGAAAGCCTGAGAGCATCTGATCCTCATCTGACTTGGGCCTCTGTTGGGAACTCCTGAAGACGCAATCTGGCCACTCCAATATAAAATTAAAACAGACAACACAAAGCATAGAGGAACCAGCTTTTCATGCCCAAAAAGTAAGCCACAAAGACACATAAAGTTCACAAAAGAAGCAGACCTAAACTTGAATGCTTGAGTCTCACACAAGAATCAGAAACTACAAAAAAATTCACATGTCAAAATCACAGAGAAAAAAAATGACATGAAAAACCAAAATAACATATCCCCACCAAATAACAATAGTCCTCTAGAGGAGTACAATGAGAACCCCCTAGAGATAATGCAGGACATGGAAATAAAAAGAACAATTATAAACGTGATAAAAGAATTCAGTGAATTTAAAGAACACACAAAGATATCAAAGAACTGAAGGAAGATAGGGATAAACTTTTGAATGAATTCAGAAAAGAGTTAGAAATATTAAAGATTACTCTGGCTAAAATAAAGAAAGAAGTGAAGCACTCAGTAAGCCAATTAGAAACAACAGGATAAAGCCTCACCAATAGGATGAATAAAATGGAAAACAGAAAATCAAGACTGGAAGATAAAGTGGACAAACTAGACCACTCAAGCAAAGATTATGAAAAATGTAAGAAAGCACAAGAATGGAATATGCGGGAATTGTGTGACACCATAAAAAGACCAAACTTACGAATCACAGGCATTACAGGAAGGAGAAGAATCCCAAGATAATGGCATGGACCAGATCTTCAACAGAATCGTGGAAGAAAATTTCCCCCAAATAAAGACATGCCCATACAAATACAAGAAGCATATAGAACACCAAACAGACAGGACCAGAAAAAAAATTCTCTATGGCACATCATAGTAAAAACACTAAGCGTACAGAACAAAGAGACAATACCGAAAGCTGCAAAAGAGAAACAAGAAGTCAGGTATAAAGGAAAACCCATTAGGATTACAGCTGAATTTTCAGTGCAAACTATGAAAGCCAGAAGAGCCTGGACAAAAGCATTCCCAGTTTTAAATGACCACAGATGACAACCTATATTATAACTATACCCAACCAAAATGTCTATAATAGTCAAAGGGGAAAGAAAAGTCTTCCATGATATAAATAGGCTGAAGGAATTCATGTCCACAAAGACAGACCTTCAGACAGTTCTGGATGTAATATAAAGAGCTGAAGAAAGGAATGACTATAACCAAGGGGTTGCGGAAAGAAACTCAATGAAGGTATAACTGTGGAAAAATACAGCTATATCAAGAACGTAAACAGAAATAAAAATGACAGGATTCAATACTCATATCTCATTAATAACTTTAAATATTTACGGACTGAACTCTCCAGTCAAAAGACACAGACTAGGTGAATGGATTAAGAAACAAAACCCATCTTTTTGTTGTCTGCAAGAAACTCATCTCACTTTCAAGGACAGACACTATCATAAAGTGAAAGGATGGAAAAAAATATACCAAGCAAATGGTACTAAGAAAAAAGCAGGTGTAGCAATTCTAATATCTGACAAAAGAGAGTTTAAACTAAAACTCACCAGAAGAGATAAAGAGGGCCACTTCATTCTGATCAAAGGAACAATTGACCAAGAAGATATTACAATCATGAACATATATTCACCAAACTCTGGTGCACCCAACTTCATAAAAACAATACTACAGGACTTTTAGATGCAGATTAATCCTAACTTGTTAATAGTAGGGA
>NW_008360318.1:539904-540370 GCF_000622305.1 Nannospalax galili | reverse complement strand
AGTATACATACAAGGTAGAAAAATCTGGCTGCTTAACTAATTCTTTACTGAAATAATGTAAAATAAGGCTAATAATATGTATATACAATGAATTAAAGATATTTATCTTCATGTCTGACATGGTATTGTGTGCATACATGCAAATATGCATACACACATTCAAACCTCATCAGACTAAAAATCAAAAGAAAGAAAGAACACCTCCAAATCAACAAAATCAGACATGAAAGTGGAAACATCACAACAGACAACAAAAAGATCCAGAGCATTGTAAGGAAATACTTTAAAAACCTATATGCTACTAAATTTGAAAACCTAAAAGAAATGGACAGGTATCTAAAGGCATGGGAACTAACAAAAGTAAACCAAGAAGAGATTAACAGCTTAAACAGACCTATAACACAAAAAGAAATCGAAACAGTAATACAAAACTTCCAACTAAAAAGAGCCCAGGACCAGATGGATA
>NW_008360318.1:538939-539788 GCF_000622305.1 Nannospalax galili | reverse complement strand
ACAGTATTATTCTGATGCCAAAACCCAGGAAAGATACAACAAAAAAGAAAACTACAGACCAATTTCCTTGAACATAGATGCAAAAATTCTCAACAAGATACTTGCAAACCGCATACAGACACACATCAAAAAGATCATCCTCCATGATCAAGTCAGCTTTATTTCAGAGATACAGGGATGGTTCAATATACGTTAAGTCAATAAACATCATAAATCATATAAATTTGCTCAAAGACAAGAACCACATGGTCATCTCAATAGATGCAGAGAAGGCTTTTGACAAAATTCAACATGCATTTATGTTCAACGTCCTAGAGGGAATTGGACTGGAGGGAAAATACCTCAACATATTAAAGCCATATACAACAAACCAACAGCCAACATCTTTCTAAATGGAGAAAAAACTGGAAGCATTCCCGTTGAAATCAGGAACCAGACAAGGCTGTTCACTATCTCTACTTCTCCCTAACATAGTGCTTGAGACTCTTGCAATAGCAATAAGATAAGAGCAGGAAATTAAGGGAGAAATAATTGGAAAAGAAGAGATCAAATTATCACTTTTTGTAGATGATATGATACTATATCTAAGAGATGCCAAAAATTCTACCCAAAAACTAGAAATTATTAACACATTCATTAAAGTGGAAGGTTACAAAATTAACCTACACAAGTCTATAGCCCTTCTATATACCATTAACAAGCAATTAGAGAAAGAGCACATGGAAACACTCCCATTCACAATAGCTTCAAAAAAAAAAACAAAATCTCGGAATAAACCTGATCAAAGACATTAAAGAGCTCTACAATGAAAATTTTAAATCTTTAAAGAAAGAGGCTGAGAAAGACACC
>NW_008360318.1:537691-538549 GCF_000622305.1 Nannospalax galili | reverse complement strand
ATTTCAAGCTGTATTACAGAGCTATAGTCATAAAAACAACATGGTACTGGCACAAAAATAGACCCATAGACCGATGGAACAAAATTGAAGACCCAAATATGAGTAATTGCAATTTTAGCTACCTGATATTTGACAAAGGGGCCAAGAACATTAACTGGAGGAAAGACAGCATTTCAGCAAATGGTGCTGGCAAAACTGGATCTCCACCTGTGGAAGAATGAAACTAAGCCCCTATCTTTCACCTTGCACAAAAGTCAATACCAAATGGATCAAAGACCTCAATGTAAAGCTTGAAACTTAGAAGAAAACATTAGCAAAAACCTACAAGATATAGGTGTAGGATAGAATTTTCTAAACCGGACATCAATTGCTCAGGAAACAAGGTCAAGAATTAACAAATGGGACCTCATTAAACTAAAAAGTTTCTGTACATCAAAGGAGGCAACCAGGGAAGTGAACAGAAAACTCACATAATGGGAGAAAATCTTCCCCAGCGACACATCCAACAGACGTTTAATATCCAGAATATATAACGAACTCAAAAAACAGAGAATCAAGACAAGAAGTAACCCAATTAAAAGATGGGCTAAGGAGCCGAACAGAGAGTTCCCAAAAGAAGAGGTAAAGATGGCTATGAGACATTTAAAAGATGTTCAACATCACTAATAATTAGGGAAATGCAAATTAAAACCACTTTAAGATTTCATCTTACCCCAGTCAGACTGGCTAAGATCAAGAGAACAAATGATATGAAATGTTGGAGAAGATGTGGGGAAAGGGGAACACTCATCCACTTCTGGTGGGGATGCAAACTGGTTCAGCCCTATGGAAAGCAGTGTGGAGAACTCTTTAAAAATA
>NW_008360318.1:535327-537211 GCF_000622305.1 Nannospalax galili | reverse complement strand
TCGGGGATAAGGGAAAAGAAGGAGCTCAAGAGAGGTAGGACTGTAGGAGAAGGGTATTATTAATGGAGAAACGGGGGAAATGGGGGCAACTTAAGTAGGAAAACTATGATGGAGGGGTGAGATATTGCAACAGATATATAATGGCTAGCTAGTTTTGAAAACAAGAGGGAACCATATTACTCCTACAACCTACTGACAAATTATACATAGCTGATCAAGAAGTATATGTCTAGGTAAGGTTTATCTGAGAACAATTGTTCTTTGCCCAAGATTTATCTACATGACACAAAGTAATTAAAAGTACCAGACTGGTGGAACTAACCTTCTTGGATGTTTAACAGACATACTTTGAGGCCTATACTAATTTGGTCAGGTGGACATAAAGGACAGTTTTTGCTCCTTGCTCTCCTAGGTCAACTAGTTCCAGGGGACTATCAGCATCTCTCAAAATGTCCTATAATGGTGGTGAGTCACCTGTCCTTGATCAGGGAGGCCAAGGAGACCCCACCAGATGTACTTGAACCAGTGTCCAGTCTACAAAGAGGAGGGTCAACACAGAGGAATCATTTCCTCCATGCTTCCAAGTGAAGCCAGCCATGGTCAAGCAGGACCTTTGACTTATCTTCACATAGGCAGACCTGGTAAAAGAAAGGAGCCAGGGGCCCCTCCCAAGCCCATGTTAACCCTGAGGAACAGATCCCTAAACGACCTTAAGAATAAAAACAAATTTAAAAATAAATTGGTTTATCTGGGCTAACTGTATGGCCTTAAACACCCAAAAGTAAAGTATAACCAAAGATTATAGGGGCCAATATAATTTCTTAAGTGTCCATATATATAGCTAAGTGCTACATAACAAGAAACAGTGCCAGATAGGAGATACCTTCTTTTGAGTTGTTGGCCAGGGTAGCCTAAGGGACTCCCAGATAGTAACCCAGCACAGAACTGAGAAAATGAACAGCAGACCCCAATCTTATCTAAAGGAATATTGACAACTGATTGCTGCTAGATGAGGAACAGCTGACGCTCCTAAAACAAAGACCTCTAGATAGGCTGACTAGATTCACCAGATGGACAAGTAGTGGGGAACAGCTGGGGGTGCCAACAACACAGGAGTCAGTAGCAGGGATATGAGAGTATAAGGGCTCTAGCGGGGGAGGGAGACTATAGAGGGTGCCATCTGGGAAGTGCGTGTATAGTTGAATAAGTTGGTTTGGGATGATCTGTGTGATACACACACACACACGCACACACACACACACACAAATCAAAAAATTTTTAAAAATGTATTATATTTGAGGAGGAACGATGGAAATTTATGTCATGTTAATTAGTAGGGGTGATAAACATTACCACTGAAATCTACCCTATGACTTTATAGACATACAAGGCACCAAGGTTCCAAGTGCAACTAGGACTAGTAATAATCAGACACATACAGATTAGAGATGTATGGATCAACATCTCAGTGTTAGTAGCAAAAACAATGAGTCTTTCTGCAAGGAACAATATATTCTAAAATGAAATGGAGATCTTTTTAAAAGGTTAAAAAACTCATTCAATTTTATGCCTTACAGGGCTTATACTGAATTCAATATTGTGTAACTGTATTAACTCAACTGTGAACCTAGAAACTTGCACCCACGTGTGAAAGAGGAGTGTCTTACTGAATATGTTAAAGCTGTAATGAAATGCTTCTTCTAATCATGTAGTTATTAAAAATTTTTTTAAATTTACTTCATGTTAAATAATAGAGGTAATAAACATTACCAGTGAACTCTACCTGATGACTTTATATCCATACTCAGATACTAAGGATCCGAGTGTAACCGACTGTGACTAGTAATCATCAGATACATAGAGATTAAAGACACATGTGCAAAC
>NW_008360318.1:510652-535137 GCF_000622305.1 Nannospalax galili | reverse complement strand
TAGATGTATCCTTGCTCTGGAGTGTGTTACTGAATATGTTAAAGCTGTAATGAAATGTGTCTTCTAATCATGTGGTTATTAAATTTTTAAAAATTAAAAAAAAGTTAAAAATAATTTTTTTAAAAAAAGAAAGTGTTTACCAAGATGTTCTGTGTTTGAACAGCAAGATATAAACTGGGTTTAGAATTGGAAAACCTGCATCCCAGTGCTGTTTTTTAACCTCTCCGTAACTGGTTCTGTGACCTTAAACATACAGATGTAGTTTAATTCACCTTCCATATCTGTTAAATGCAAACAAGAATAGTCACCCATACTTTATAGGACAGTGGAGAAGATGTAGTGAGATGATGAATGAAGAGGCCGGCGCTCATCTATCTACAAGGTCTCTGAAAACAAAAGGGTTATACCATGGTGCTGCAGGAAAGAATGTTTGCAAATAAGTCTGCCTCTGTATTGCTGTTAGGAAATCAGAAGGGAAGTAGGTTGGGGGAAGGGCCTAGCAACTTTACCTCAGGTAACAGGAATTCTATTCATCTAGCATTAATTGAGGACCTCGTGTCTTAGTCAATTTGAACTGTAGTCATAAACTGTTATACACTGCATGACCGATTAACATGCAGACTTTGCTTTGCACAGTTCTAGAGGCTGGCAATGCCAAGATCAAGACACTGTCAAAGTCAATGTGCTATGAGGGGTTCATTTCTGGCTCCTAAATGGTTGTCTTTTTTGCTGTATCTTCACATAGTGGGAGTGAAGGAGTTCTCTGGGGTCTCCAATTCATGAGGGCTCTACTTTCATGACCTACCACTTCCAAATACCACTACATTGGGGGTTAGGAGTCCAATATAGAAATTTAGGGGGGGCACAATTATTCAGTCTATGGAATACTGTATGTATTGCTAAGGAATCAGGAGATTCAGATCTGATCAAGATTTTGATTCTCGTTTTGGTATGTGTGTTAAAGAGATTTTATGTATTGCCAGCTATTTGGCTGCTCAGAGAGACAGATTTTTCTTAGTAGTAGCCTGAAGATCATCTGTAAGGGTTTTCACTTCCCCACTGAGGGAGGGTCTCTGAAGAGGGATGGAGTGGAAGCTCAGAAAGAATGCTGGAACATTATGAGAAAAGGCTGTGTTGGATGCACTATAGGTTCAATACTCAGTGTACATGACCAGATTGCGTATTTTATCATCCCACCATTACTATGCCACCCAGACATGCCTTGAAATGGAGTCGACCTCAAACCACTGAATGATGCCCCAGTGCTACTTGGCAGAAGATCATGCAGTTTGAAAGCGTCCATCTTCTGATGAAAGATGCTCTACAGAACTTGTCATATCTTTGAAATTTAGAATATATCGCTTTCATAATATGAATTCTATTGCCTATCTGAAGTGTCTAATTTTTCAAGTTTGTAAGTTTATTAAGTGTATTCAACATTTTTTTCTGGTTTCTTTGACTATGAAAAAGACAGTTTAAAGAAAAGCCAAATCCTATTAAACCATTTGCAGCATGTTTGAAAAAAAAGATTTTGATTCTTTCAAAAGGATGAAAAGTTAGTGAGGGGTACAGGTGGGAAAATGGATAAGTCCAGTAGACTGTAATAAATACCATGACCCAAACACACATGGGGCTTTGCAGAAAGGACGAGATCTGCCAAGAGTGGCTGTTTAGAGGTGGTAGCCTGAAGCATGGCTCGTTTATCAGTAGAGTTCCAGTCTATATACCTGTTGCTCCAATATAACTGTCAAAGCACCTGCCCCTATCATCAAGAATATTCAGCTTGAGGCTATGGAGAGGGTTCAGTGGATAAAGCACTTGCCACACAAGCATGGACACCTCAGTTCAAGCCCCCCAAACCCATGTAAAAGCCAGGCACTGTAGCATGCACCTGTAATCCCTGTGGTCCTATGGAGAGACAGGAGGTTAAGACAAGAGACTCCTCAGAAACTGTGAGCCAACTAGTCTACGGCATGTATGCAGTGCTGAACAATAAAAGTCCTGTCTCAAACAATGTGGAAGGTGAAGACTGACATTCAAGATTGTCTTCTGCCCTTCACACTCATGTTGTAGCATGCATGTACCTCCACTCACCCACATACATATACATCCACACAGTCATCATCCATGCAAACACACACATAAAAAAGTAAGGGTGTCCATTTTGAGCCATAGGGTCATAGGCAAACAGCTCCTTGTCCTTAACAGAGAGAAGGTGGTATAGTGTGATCGTTCTAGAGTTCTTCTGGTGTCTATGAATTTTATTTATGGAACAAAATCAAGTTTTATTGAGTGTCTATTCTGTCAATTCTACAAAAGTACTCGGAGCAGGTTTAAATAATGCATAGCATGTACTGCCCTCTACATGGCAGTCTCTTCTGGAGTCAATTCCAATACAGCCTTATCATTTTTCTCAGCACATTGGTTTGGGCAGTCACTAACAGTCACACCCAGATGAAATCTTATCTCCCTGACTTATAGGGTAAAGCATGGGAAAGCATGGATCCATTTCACCAAGACTCAAACTTTAGAAAAAAGCCAAGTTGCAATAGCAGTGTGTGTGTGTGTGTTTTTTTTTGTGTGTGTGTGTGTGTGTGTGTGTGTGTGTGTGTTTTAAAACCCTAAAGTTAGTCTTCCTGTGATGGGTACTGCAAAAATAGAGTCCTTATTGGAAAAGCTTCATTTTCCAAGTCCTCTCTGTCTCTCTGTCTCCCTGTCTCTCTCTCTCTCTCTCTCTCTCTCTCTCTCTCTCTCTCTCTCTCTTTCTCTGAAGTTGAAGAGATTGAAAAAAGACATATTAGTGAGGACAGAATAATTGAGATAAAGATCTGGCCAGTCAACAAAAGGCATCTTGTGAAAACAGCCCTGAACTGAGATTTGCTAGGAGTCAGATAACACCTGTGCTAAATGAGGCCATGGTCAGCTTCCCATGCCCCACTCTGACCAGGTGAATTCAGATAAAAAGAAGAAAAAATCTATACAGCAGCCATGCAAGGAAGTGTATAGCACAGTTGCAGGATAAAAAAGCAGAAAGTAACTGATCTCTTGTAAAAGAGTCCTCAATTTTTGTACATAATTAGTTTCCCCTGACCTCACATACTGCTCATGCAAATTGCCTCTAATGTGGTAATACGGAGTAAGTAACATTGCTGTAAATTCATATGAGCAAGATCCCAGAGGCCTGGAACACTGTTTCCTTATGTTCATGGGCCACCCCTGGCTCTCACAATCTTTCTGCCTCTTCTGCAGTTGTTCCCGAGTCACAGATGGGTGAGGTTTAATACAGGAGTCCTACCCGGGGTCATGAACTCTGTAATCTCTTATTCTCTACACTTTGGCCAACTGTGCACTCTGTTGTATGAGGAAGCTTTGCTGGTGAGAGCTGAGAGATGCACTAGTATGCTCTCTACCCCCGTTCTGCTGTTCCCTGAGCCTTAGGGGTAGAGGTTCTGCTGTAGATGTGTCATTTAGGGCTGGGCATCTCACAGACACTTATTCTCTGTGCGTGACCTGTTGTGGAACTCTGTAATAGTCTTCGTCTGTCCCCAAAAGAAGCTTCTTTGGTAAGCGGTGAATGGTATATTGTCTGTAAAGGATCCATATTTAGCATATAGTATGAAATTACATATGACAGAGAATATATCTGGAATATGTCTAGGAATATGACAGAGATAGGGTTTTCTCTGGGATCTATGACCTCTCCATCCATGTGTATTTGGCTATGTTATTACAGTGCTACACATGAGTCCCCTCCCATTGAGATGGCTTTAAGTCTAAGTAGACAGCTGTTGGTTACCCCCAAGATAAAAGTGCCACTATAGCATAGTTTGTGCCAGTCATTGTTCTGGTCATTAAGCTTTAAAGCTGAAATTGGACCACTGACTGATTTTCTCCCTTAGCAGCTTGCATAGTGTCCCCTAGGACTATGACAGTGTTTAGACTGAAAGTCCTGTGAAGTAAGTCTGACTCTCTCCAGCCTTCTTGTCTCCCACTCCCTTTTCTGTCAAGAAACAAATAAGAGAAACTAGAATTTCTCTTCCCCAAAGCAAGATCCTTATTCCAGAGGGCTCTGCCTCCTACTCAGGAGGAAGAAATTCAAGAGTCAAGAAGACCAACACACAGGCAGTGCCGGCTCCCTCTAAAGTGTCAGCATTGAGTTGTGCTCTTCTGCCTAATCATATTTCTGCATAGATGGCCACTTTTTGGAACCTAGAAATAACACCAATTTTCTCCTGGTTCTTTGGGTCTTCATTTCTGAACTTTTCCTACGTCACACTACATTTCTTCGTTTGGAGCATACATTCATGGCACTTTTTTCTTGCTGGCCTGTTTCTTGTTACAGGTCTGTCAGTGTGGCTCTTATGATTCATGTGATCCTGTTGATTCATGTGAAATAGTTCTCTCAGGTGTGGAGTACAATGTATGGGAAAGGTGTTTGCACTGGTTGATTGCCTCACCCAAGTACCCCCACACACAGCAGCTGACTCTGAGGGCCCACATTCTTCAGCCTTCTGGGACTCATCTTCTATTTATTTTTCAAGCAGAACTGTAAGTCTTGACCCTACTTTTTCCATGGGAAGTCCAGTAACCACCTTTTCCTCTCTCTTGCTATCCTTTCAGATATTTCTGAGGATAGTCATAGGGTTGACCTTAAGCCTTCGTCAGCATCTCTTCATTCTGAACCGTCTTCTACTGAGTCTCTGACGTTCACTTTGTATCCCTTCCTCCCACAACTCCTTCGGTCTTCCGGATCATCCACCCTGAGGGAAGCCATCCTAGACCTCATCTCCCACAAAGCACCATGAACACAAGTTCTGTGTAACCAAACATCACTTGAGATTTGAAAGCAATAAAATGGTACTACAACCATTCATCTTGAGAGAGGAAAGTATATTTCTGCTAAAAATGCATGTTTTCTTCTCCCAGCCTCCTTTTGGCTGAGGTGCTTCCCTTCAACATCGTCCTCCAGCCAGCTTAGGAAGCTCTGTTTCTCCGTCGCTCCCCTCACCTGCCCATATCCTGGCTCCCTACCTCTCACCTACAGAACCCCTCCACATGTAGACTTAGAATTCAAAATTCCCTTCATTGTATTAGGTTTATTATGCAGAATAATACTCCTGTCTCTGTCTCCCTTTCTCTCCTTCGAAAGGATGCCCGGGAAGAAGGCAACTCAACTTCTCCTTTCAAAGGACTCATCAAGGTCGATTCCTAACGTTCTAGCTTCTTTGATGTGAGACAAAACTCTCCTTAGCCTACATGGCATTAGGCTCACTTCTCTTGCTGTTAAAATGGTAATTTTCTTCCTATAGTGAAAAAAAAACGGAAATTTGTTTCTCTATTCATATGCCATGATTTTATTCTCTACACATTGAACGTGGGGATGCCCACAAGGAGAAGCATTTATAAATAAAATAAAATCTCACTGTTTAACAAGCCAGTTCTATACACACATGAAAAGAGCTGCATGCTTCTTTTGCCACAAATATACTTTCAGATATGGACTTTTCATGTCTTTATTAGTGGTATTACTTTTTTCTGTTCCCTTGAGATGAAAAGAAAAATCCTAGGTTTCAGTATTGTCAGTAAGTAAAGAAAACAAGCACATGAAGAATTGGCACCCAGAGTTGTAATTTGGAACCAGGTGCTGTCCATACATTGCCATAAGTGTGTCGGGGGAGGTGTTTGGCTGTGATCATGATCTGAAGATAGAACCAGAAAAGGTTAAAATGGGGACATGTTTCCTTCTTTGTTAAAAGGAGAATTTCCCGATTCATCCACTTAACCTTCATTTCACTCTTGCCCACCTCACTGCCAGCCCCATCCTTACCTCCATTCCCCAGGTGTGGGAGAACAACACAAGCCCTGAAGGAATCTTCCAGAAACATCACACTATCTTAGAGAATGGCCTCAACAAATCCAGCTGTGAAAGAGCAGACACTGGAGTTCAGAACAGAGCGAAGGGTCTAGTTGGCTGGGAAATTTTCTGTGGTTTCAGGAACGGGGCTGATGACTTCAGAACTTACTGGAAATGAAGAATTCTAACCCTGGGTTGTCCTGTGCCACTCGGGGAACAGTTAAGGACAGGGTATCTACGAGGTTCAAGGAACATTTTTCGTTTGTTTCCTCCACATTACGAAGGTAATAAATTTTATTTAATGTATAGTAACCTATTTACTGGCCAAGTTCTGTGATATTTTACCTGTAATATATCACTTATTCTTTGCAATGAATTCATGAGCTATGTAATACCAGCTATTATTATCTCTATTAGCATAAAGACAGTTGAACAAATAACTGAATGACACTTAAACAATCTAGACCAAAGAGCACTTATGCAAAGAAGGAGTTGTCCAGGGGACCCCCAACAAAGGGAGCCTGAAACAGGCAGGGAGATGGGAAAACGGACAATTAATAAGCACCTACCCCAGCCCAGGCAACAGCTGAGTGTTCCCCAAACTCAGCTTCCCCCCTCCCCTTTGTTCTGTAAGAACTCAAGGGATGGGGCTGATCAAGATTCTACAGTTGAAGGAGCAACTGCTGAGAGTCTAACCATGACTGGAAAATAGAATGTAGGAATTGAATCAAAGTCTGTCTGGTTCCATTGTACCAAAAGTCTGGAAATTGAGATGAAGAACAATCATAATTCAACAGCTAATTTTTCCAACTCCTGTTCTGAACACATTCACCCAATTACCCATCATTTGCCTGACTAAAAAGTCAAAGAATTCTGGAATCCCTCCTATATACACATACCTAGCTTGAGCCATAAGGTCTAAATTAAGTAAAATCTATCCCAGGCAGGGCCTTTGTTCTCATTTCATTTCTGTTGCTGTGATAAAACATTCTGGCCAAAAGCAACTTAAGGGAAGAAAGTCTATTTGGCTCACACATCCAGATCACAGTTCATCTCCGATGGAAGTCAGGGCAGGAACTCACTGCTCCACACAGTGTTACCTCTGACCAAGGAATTCACCAGAGCTAAGGAAGTGCAGCAGAAATCATGGAAGAATTCTGCTTGCTGGCTCACACAGGCTCATGCTCAGCTACCTTCCTTACAGAGCACAGGCCCACCTGCCTAGGAACGGAACTACACACAGTGAGCTGGGCCCTCCCACATCAATTGTCAATCAAGACAATCCCTCACAGATATGCCCACAGGCCAATCTGATCCAGGAAATTCCTTAATTGAGGCTCTTCTCTTAGATATCTCTAGGCTGTAAAGTTGATAGTTAAAGCTAGCCAGGACAGCATTATACTCACAGTTCTGTGATACTTTCTGGACAACCAGAAAGCCTGCTGAATCTGTCCCACACTCTGGCTCTTCTTTCTATAGGAATAATGAGAGCCCAAGTAGGACATCATTGTCTTCTCAGCCACCCCATGAGATGATACAGACAATCACAGAGGCAGAAACCGAGCTAAGGAATCAGTCCCCAGAAAGTCTAGCACTGGAGAACAACAGAGCCTTCTCCTGGGAGTCCTAGTCCTGACTTCTATGCCAAGGCCACCTTTTCTCCCGAGGTGTCCTATTTCTCCTCTCCCTTTGAACTCATGTTATCATGAACTCTGAGTCAGCTTGTAGGCAACAGCACTGTGTTCCCAGGTGGGATTATAAATAGCTGTGGGAAAAACAATGTTTTTCATCACATGGCTTGAAGAAATAACAGCTCTGATGTTCAGGGGAGAGGAAAGTCTGTGTGTGCGTGTGTATATTTGTATGCACACCCAGGTGCATATGAGTATGTACATATATATGCATGTATGTGTGCTGATCCTGTGCATCTGTGTACTATGGTCTCTTGTATTTCTGTTCTTTTGACAAATCTCAGAATTCATCTAGCAGATGGTTTGCCAAGAGTCTGGTAGAGTCAAACCTCCCACATTAAATGTTCATGAGCTGCTGATCAAGGGTGGTAAAGAGGTAGAAAGAGTGGCTTAGAAAATTCAGGAAACTATCAAGGCTATTTTATTTGAAATATCAAAAACAGTTAGTTATTCGTAGTACTTTACAGCTGGGAAACTCACACTTCACCTTCTGAACCACCCTTTGATGTATATCTTTATTTCAATTTTATACATAAGAAAAATCAAGCTCAAATAATAGCCTGAAAATC
Source organism: Nannospalax galili (assembly GCF_000622305.1). Lineage (NCBI taxonomy): Eukaryota > Metazoa > Chordata > Mammalia > Rodentia > Spalacidae > Nannospalax > Nannospalax galili. Next base: position 527,023 of record NW_008360318.1, on the reverse strand, counting down.
ATATGGTCTCTAACTGGAAAAAAAAGGAAGTCTCCTCACATCACAACCGTCCCATTTTGAGTTTTGTGTCTTTCGCCACCTCCCCACACTGCTTACTCCTGTCCTTCTAAGAGACATAATGGGAGGCATGAAAGGGATATGCAGTCATCCTGAGAGGGATTTTCCACCTCCAAGGCTTTCAGTGCACATGAAAATGAGATTCCAATGGCATTCTTCCCATGGAGCAACATTTTCTCCCCTCTCACACATTTTTTTGTTTTTTTTTTTTTTTAAAAAAAAAAAAACAAGGACACCTGTCATAAAACAAATCCACAGAAGCAAAAACGTAAAGGAGAGCAAGCCCATGCATGAAAGGTTTCAGCTACACTAGTCAGGTACATCAGGAAGCCAAGTCATGTGGATGGAGACTAGACAATGCCTCAGTGATGCAGGAAAGTTTACTCTGATGCATATGTGTGAGTGATAAAGAAAAGAAGACAGAGTAGCAGGCTGGAGAGATGGCTCAGAGGTTAAGAGCACTGACTGCTCTTGCAGAGGACCAGGGTTCAGTTCCCAGCACTCACATGGTGGTTAACAACCATCTGTAACCCCAGTTTCAGGGAATCTGACACCCTCTTCTGACCTCCATGTGCATTGCACAACACAGGTGCACTTACATACATGCAAGCAATACACATAAGATTAAAAATAAATGAATAAAATATTTAAAAATATATTTATATCAATTCTTTGAGAATTTCATAAAATATATTGTGATTATATTTATTCCCCTAAATTCTCCCAGATCCACTCACCCTCTCTACCCACCCAACTTTGTGTCTTCATTTTTCTTTAAGCCCATAGAGTCCAATTTGTGCTACCCATATGCTTGGGTGTGGGGTCATCCACTGGAACATGGTTGGTCACACCTTTAAAGAAGGTGTGGGGTCATCCACTGGAACATGTTTGGTCATCCACTGGACATACTGGTTGGTCACACCTTTAAAGAAAACTGACTCTTCCTCTTCCAGCAACTATCAATTGCCAATTGCTCCTCAGCGAGAGGTAGATCCACACCCACCTCTCCCATTCATGCTAGGATTTTGTCTGACTTGAGTTTATACAGGTCTTGGGCATGCTGTCACCACCACTGTGAGCTCCTATGTACCACTGCACTGTTGCATCCCAAAAACACTGCTTTGTTGAAGTCATCTGCTGTCCCTGGCTCTTAGAATCTTTCTACCCCCTGAGCTGGGGGAGGGGTGTGATACAGGTATCCCATTAAGGGTGGAGCATACTACAGCCTCTTAGTCTCTGAACATTAACCAATCGTGGGTTTCTATGTTAATCACCTTCTGCTGCAAGAAGCAGTTTTTCTCTGATAAGAGTTGAGAGATGCACTAATCTATGGGTATAACAACAAGTTATTAACTCAATCTCACAGTCCCTGTGGGACTCTCTGCTTGAAGTCTGTTTTAAAAGGCATCAAAATGAAGAGTGGGTAAATCACTTGTAATAACCTTGTTTTTTCTGGGTCCCAGTCAGCAGCTCTAAGTCATGTCACACCCAAAAGAACATTTTGACTTTTTTTTTTTTATCAGCCAGAAGAATTATGCCATCAAACAAGTGAACTGAGGGGGTGGGGTAAGGAAGAGCAGAGATCATTAGGAAAGTCTCTTGGCGGCAAGATAAAATCAAATCAGAGACCGCAGAAGGTAAGGATGGCTTTCTAAATGCCTAACTCCTGGCTTCAGCTTTCTGGGGAAAATAGAAAAGGGAAATAAACATTCACATTTAATGAAAGGCTCTTTCTAGGCTTCTGTAGATAATTGATGACTAATTCAATAGTCATCAAAAGTTGCTAAATAATACATAATATTGGAGCCAGTACACTTTGTCAGTCACTGAACTGCATTGTTGACAAAGTGGGTTTTTCTACTTTAGCCTTCCAAGAAGAAGAAGGAGACAAAGAAAGCTTTTGAGGTATGGATCAAAAGCCTCAAAGAGTTAAAACCTACTAATCCCAGTAGTTCTCTAAGAACCTATATGAATAATCAGAAATGTAAAACGTAAAGAGCATCCACAGAACGATTATTTATAGTGAAAAAATAGAAATGGCTAAATAAGTTAAGATGGCTCCAACTGCAATACATATAGTCATTAAAATGATGCTATAAAATATGTAATGATATAGGAGAGTTTTTAAGAAATACTATTAGGCTCAGCATGGGGGTGCAGACCTAAAATCCAAGCACTTGGGAAGTAGAGGCAGGGGGATCAGGAATTTAAGGCCAGTCTCAGTTCTATAGTGAGTTTGAGGCCAGATTGGGCTACTTGAGACCCTATCTTAAAAAAGAATTGATTAAAAAAATACAATATTAATGGGAAAAGCTGGGTACAAACAATACAAATACAGATAAATACAATATATGTATTTTATATGTGCAAAATCTCATTTTATGCATAAGAATATGCCTAGAAATTAGGTCATAGAGAATATGAACTTATTATTTAGACTCACTTAAATTTTCTGAATGTGGGTCAGCAAGATGGCTCAGTTGGTAGAGGCTCTTGCTACCAAGGCTGATGACCTGAGTTCAATCTCACCACCACCCACCACCAGAACCCACACTGTAGAAGAGAATGAACTCCTCCAGGTTGTCCACTGACCTCCACATGAATGTCATTGATGTGTGTGCTCCCATACACATACACACAAATAATAAAGATATGTAATGAAATCTTTTTAGTATCCTGAATGTAAGAATAGCACAGACACTAGGCAAAGTCAAGGGTTTAATGCCCTGCTCTGACTGTCTTGTCTTTTCAACAGGGAACCCTGCTACGTGAACTTGACTCCTGTGCTCATGCTGTTCTACAAGAGCAGAGATCACACTGTACAGCTGTCCACTGGGAAGGGAGAGTAAGTCTGATGGTCCTGGTCATTTCTCAGCCACTGACACAGCTTGAAAATGAAGCCTTCCTGTCTACACCCCTGGCCTTGCATCTGGCTACAGTACACAATGCTCAATTTGGTAACAGAATGGCTAAAGAATTTTATGGTTGCAGAAGAGACTTAGGCTGAGTTCCAGGCATTTGGCAGGTACTTAATGTGTGACAAATAAGAGAACGAATGACTGAACCAAGCAATTGATCAATTTACCTGTGATATGGGATTACTGTCATACCACCTCAGTTATCCAGTGCACCGGATAAACTTCTCACCTGCCACACTTCTTTCCTGTCACTGTGATCTCCAGTGACCAGGGGTGTTCACTATCAAGAAACCTGGAACCTGGATCCATTTAAATTTGGTCCCCTACCTTCCATCCCAGCCCTTTGCAGACCTGAACTCATATTGCAGGCTGCTCTGCACAGAGGCCGCTGCCCACTAGCACAGAAAATGTGCTTTTGGAGGTGGGCTGAATGCCCCATCCCTCTGTGAGAGGCTGTGAATGGCACAGCTTTTATCAAGGGACTTTCAGGCAGTTTGATGAACAGCAGGAACAGCAAAATATTCTGAAAGGGAAAGCAAGGTTTTAGACAAGGGAATGTAGCCACAAAGTCCTTGCTCTAAAGACCAGAGGTGGGGCGACACGTATGGTCATGGAATCAACCAGAGTGCGCAGATCAGGAATGAAAACAAAACAGTCAAGAGCAGACAAATGGTACAAGGTGAGTGAGAAGTGTCGAGGTGGCGGCTACAACAACACGTGGGTTTTTTCTTTTTTTTACTTATTATTTTTATTTTATGTGAATGAGTGTCTGTTCGTGTGTGTCTAAGTGCACCATGTGTATGCAATGTCCATGGTAGCCAGAAGAGGGCATTGGATCCCCTGGAACTGGAGTTACAGATGGTTGTTAGCCACCATGTGGGTGCTGGGAGCCAAACCCAGGTTCTGTGCAAGAGCAGCCAGTGCTCTTAACTACTGAACCATCTCTCTAACCCCAACACATGATATTAAAAAAAATATATCACTGTACTGGCTGGAGTTAAGGGAAATAGACAGAATAGACAATAAATATTGGAAAAGAGAATGGATCATGTATTAACAGCTCATTGATGTGGACCTAGTTATAAGGCATAGCTCCACAGAGCCAGGAATCCCACTAGCACTCATTCTCACTGACTAAGTGCTGAGAAAATGGGCAGAGAGAAGCTCCTATGTAAACCCAGTTTTATCTCTTACAGTCAAGTGGCCCTGGTGATGTCCTAATCGCTGTGCATGGTACCTATCAGTCAACCCTCAGCAGAGGCTTGCTGGGGAGTGGGTTCGTTTGTTTGCATTATGATATTAATTAAGACCCTGAAGAAAAATAAGCACATGCATGGCAGGGATGAGACAGGGACACTGGCCTGGAGCTGCAGAAGTGACAGGATCTCCACAGCCATGCAGACCAGGTATGCCCTCTCCCAAGCCTCTCATGAGCTGCGTGCCCCACTCACCCTCTTTCCTTTCCTTCAAGTTTCCCTTTGGCATGTCTCCATTGAAAAGTGTTATTTCTCTGTGTCAGGATGCCCATGTCCTGGAAACTCTGGAATGTCATTATGTCATCTCCAGCTCTTCTGTATCTAGTGCTAAACTCCCTCCTTTTCCCCCCTCCTCCTCCTTCCTCTTTCCTCTTCTCTTTCCCCCATCTCTCTCTCCCAGGAATTTGATGGATTCAGCTCATCTTTGGTACCTAGGACATGTTGTAAGTTGCTTGGAAGACAACAGATTAACTAACAAAGGAATAAGCTAATATCTGCCATACGGGCCCATAACCAGAACAGAGCAGCGTGTGCCGCCTTGCTGTTATGAAGCCAATTAGCAGAGACAGGAGTTGAATATTTTAATTTCATTTTATTGAGAGAGCTGGCAGTCTGAGAAGACAGAGGACTGGCATCTCATCTTTGGCCAGCAGATTATATAGGGCATTGAAGGCAGTCAGTCATTCCACAGTTTAGCCTTGCCCCTCTGGCCAGGTGGTCACTCTTGTTTCCAAGATGCACAGTGTTGATACTTCTCTTCTTATTGCCTCCTACACCTTTTTATCATTATCGTCTCTTTCTGGGCAATGGGGTTTCACATATGCCAAAACTACTGAGTCTTGACTTCCTCCAGCATCGCCATTTGGCTTACATCCAGATTATAGGTTAACTCAGAACAAACAAATGGTTAGGGGTGTGTCCATGCTGGACTGTTTACAATGTGTGTGCAGAGTCCTTTCTACAAATGTGCCCTTACAATATAGAATATAATGGTCCTATCTGTCCATCCACCCATTCCCCCCGCCCGCCCCCGATCCCCTACCAGGACCATTGTAAAGATTAGAAAAGGTATAAATGTGTGAATGTATCTAGCATACACAGGGCATAGATTCTCAGTTCCTTCCTTCCTTCAAGTCAGCTGAACAAAACTTTCCTTGGAGCACGAGTCTCAGTCCCTACTTTCAGTGCTGCTCACCACAGCTTATCTCTTTCATACCATTTTTTCAGTGAAACTACCCACATAAAGGCCCATGAGATCCCTCCCTACCTTCATAGCTGTTCAATTCATGGTAAGTACCTCTTCCTCACAGGGATAAGGAACTTTAGGCACGGGGTGAGTGAGTGAACTTTCTCCCAAGATCAGTAAGTGGCAGAACTAAAATTTACCTGATCTAAAATCTTCACTATTTTTAGTTGGATATTGAGTAGCAGTCTTGAGCAGTGATATAATATTAATAATAGTGAGAGCTATTGTAAATAACCTGGCACAAAACAGCCAAATCAAAATAATCAGAATTGCTCCCTCGGTAGTAGAAGTTAAAAATCTGTAACCAGGAATCACTTCTGACAGGATATCTGTGGATCAAAGTGAAGCCCACAGGAGAAAGTTGTTGCCTGAAGCACATGAAGAAAAGGTGTAAAAATCACAAAAGTGATATCAGAAATGGGTCTACATTGGGGCTTGAGGTATTAAATTCTCTGGAATTTGTCTCCTGGAACACTCAAGTTCTTAAAAATGTCATCCTTTCAGGGCAGAGTGATTTATATAAGGAATGAAACAATTCAAAAGAAAATGGTTTGACTTAATAAGGTCCACATATACTAGTCTTCTAGCAGGAAGGCATGATGAGCATTCAAACAAATTGTTGCCCAGCACCTGTGTCATCCAACCAATGTGCTGCAGGTAAGTATCAGTCCCGTCTCTTTTTCCCCCTTTGAGAATTTTTTTCCAGCTAGGAAGAATGTAAAAACACTAATTTTGGATTACCTGCTCTTAGAGGGGTTTTATAAAGTAAACATTACTTGAGATTATCTTACTCTAGTAATCTAAACAACGTGGCTGGAAAAAGCCAGTCACCATAGCCCAATATTTTACATATGTCCAGAGAAAGAAATGCTCAGCATTTCCTTAAACTGTAACCATTTGGCAAAGGATGCAAAGAATTTCCACTGACCCTCTGCTGCTGTTGCTACTGTTGACTGAGGGGCCAGACTGGGATAATAGACTGAATTTATAGAACAAATGCTTCAAAAAGACAAGACATGACCCTTGCCATGGAAAAGAAAAAGAGGTAAATGAAACATGCTCAGTATATCTGGTGACCCCGGAGAGGACAGTTTATTTCTAGCAAATAGGACATGACCCTGGCCAAGTGATTTGAGGGGAAATCCTGTCCTTTGCATTGTTTTCACCTACTTAACAGCTTATCTGGTATTTGACCTTGAAGGATTCAGAAGTCATGCACCGATCACATGGAATCAGTGATGATTTAATTTATAAGAAGGATGCAAAGTGAAGTATGGCGCTTGTGGTGGGAGAAATAATGACCACCCATTGAAGTCTTTTGGATATAATATCTTCCAAGACATGATTTGTGAACAGTCTCAGCACTGTTGACATTTTGAACACAACAGTTCTTTGTTAGGGGAACCAGCCTTTACACTATATGGTATTTAACAGGATCTCTAGCCTCAAACCAGTAAAAGCCAGTAGCCCTATGCCTCATTTGAAACAAGAAAAGTATCTCTAGCTAAGTCAAATGGAGTCTGAATGGGCGAATTTCCATTGATTAAAAAGTGCTGTAACTCAGTTGGTAGCATGCTTGACTAGCATATATGAAGCCCCAGATTTGAATCCTAGGACCACACAAAACCAGACATGATGGTGCATGCCTGTGATCCAAGCACTTGGGAGGTGGAAGCAGGAGAATCAGAAGTTGAAGGTCATCCTTGGCTTCATAGGGAGTTTGTGACCAGCCTGGTTTACATAACCCCAAGCTCAACAACAACAAAAACGACAAGAAAAAATAACAAACCCCCTACCGTCTTACAATAATAGCTAACATAGACTGAGGCTTTACTATCTATTGAGTGCTGATTTAAACCTTTAATGTTTATTCTTTTTATGACTCGCCTATACCATAGATACAAAATGGTATGCAAAACAAAGCAAAAACACAAGGATTAATAATTTCAAACACAGGAAAGATCTACGTGACCATCAACCAGGCCAGGAACAAAACTTAGACTGCTATCTTCAGAAGCTTCCCTTGGGGGCTCCTTTTGAGGACTAGGTCAATGACAGAGCGCTTACCTAACACAGACCAGGTCCTGCGTTTGAGCTCTAAAACTGCGAAACAAAAACAAAAGCTTCCATTCCATCCCTCCCAAGATCTAAACACAATCTGCCCCTCAAAGTTCCATCATGGGAAACTTCCTTGTCTTGTTTAGTTTTAAATGTATCTGCAAAGCTGCAGCTCACCGCTCAGAGACCTTTTCTCTGAGACATTCACAGGGGTTATGTTCCATCAAAACAAAGGTGAGACAAAAAAGAAATCATGACTTGCAGTTCAGGAAACAGAGTGAATAGTGCTGGAATCCTAAAGGCAATCCCAGAACAGCTGCTCATACACAGTTATACAGAAGCAAACCAGCTCCACGTCAGATTTCTTTTTTAAAAAATGAAGTTTTAACATAAATGCCTGATGCATCTAATATGTTGAGAAGTAATTTGGAGAACTGACAGAAATTTGGGACATAATTTAGAGAAAAGTGCTTTAAAAACTAAGCAAACAAATAAACAGAGGAGCTGGGTAAACGGCTCAGCAGTTAAGAGCAAGTACTGCTCTTGCAGTAGACTGGAGTTCGGTTCCCAGCATCCGGCCACCAGCTCACAGCCCCCTGTAACTCCAGCTCCAGGGGACTCAATGCCCTCTCTTCTGAAGTCCATAGACACTGCACTCATGTGCCCATGCCCGCATACAGACTCACACATCGACACATAATTAGTAACGATAAAAATAAATCTTCAAAAAAACAAATAAAGAACAATTCCCTGATGAGGAGAAAAAGCAAGAAAAAAGCCATCCTGGTTCATAGCATAATCCAGTTGTAAATTGTTTCCATTACCTTGGTGTCAACACTGAATATTGCTCTAACTGATGTCCTGGTGTATTCGTAGAACAGGAAATAGGGAAGTGTGGTACTGATGATTGGGCAGGGGAGTAGAAACTGTGTTAAATCCCCTCAAGTCAAGAAATCAGTAGAAACAGAAAATGCTTTTTAGAGCTAAGGTAGTAAACATCAAAATAATCTACTTCAAAAGATGAAAACATCAGCCCTTAAGAGAGAGAAATGGGGAGAGAGTACACACCCTTGCTTTGCACAATCAACTTGTAATTTGACTGTTTAAATCATGTGCATATAAGCCTCTGATGAAAATGAATACTCAGAAACTGGCTTTAAAAGGTGTTATTAAGCACGGCAGTAAATCCGTAAGTAGAGCCGGAAGCAAAATGAGTAGGAAAATGTCGGTGTGTTCATAAACTTAGATTTCACATAGCTTTATTGAATGATCATTTACAAACAGGGAACAAGGCCATCTAACATGCTCCAAGAAGGAAAGGAAGCAATTCATCCCCTTCCATTCACACAGACTTCCAGGGCTTCCAGGCCACCAACTTGCAGGCAAACTAAAATGCTAAGGAAAAGAGTTCCGTATCGCCGTGAAATAAATATTCTGCTCACTTGCTATAATTTAATATAAACTTTGCTTTCTAGATCACAAAGTCAGGAAAGAGAACATCAGGAATTTGGCAACTATTTCAATTATCTCAACCCTGAGCACACCTGACACTCTAAACCTTCAAGTTTTTTATCTTCCCGAAAGGGGATCTGAAGTTCACCGTGGTCATTCAAAGATCCCTAGAGAGAACCCAAGGATGCTACATGGAAAGCACGGGCTACAATATCTATTTGGTTCAAATCCCAGATCTACACAGTAAGTATGCAATCTCTACAGAATTATTTAGTACCTCTTAAAAATATAAGAATGGCATTGCCCACATTGCTCAGTGGCTCTAAGGACCAAAGAGACAATTTTTATACAGTCTTTGGCATATAGAAGGTTCTTTGGCAAATCTGGCTAATGTTCTAATTATTGCCATTGGTATAGTTATAATGATAATAGCTATTATTATTATTACTAATGCTGCTGCCAGCGGGATTGCTTCTCATCCCCAGCACACTGGCTTTGTAAAGTAGCTCCTGCTCTCTTTTGTCTAACCTTGCATGGATTCTGACCTTGCTGAGGTAGCTTTTATGACAGAAATCCACTCCAATCTACCCCTCCCCACACAACAACCCACCTCTCCCCACATTCCAACCTACCCCTCCCCACACTCCAACCCACCTCTCCCCACCACTGCTGCCCCAATTCTGTCTCCTCTGCAGGCAGTGGCCTCTCTCTGTCAGCATCCTTGTTGATCCATCATTAGCATCTAACAAGCTCCTCACACCCTCTTTTAATTATACTTTTCACTTGGGTTCCAGGTCACAACACTCTTCTGGTTTTCCTTCTACCATTCAGGTGATACCATCTTAGTTTTGAAAGAAAATTTTCCAGGTTGTCTCTATTTTCCAAACTCTCAACACTGAATTGTGCCAGAGTTGAATCTTTAGTCACTTAGACTTAGTTACTTGTCTCATGGCTGCAACAAAATACCTGACAAAGCAGGTCTAGGAAGGAAAGGTTGGTTTTGGTGTACAGTTCCAGGGATTATGGTCTATCACACCAAGGAAGGCATGGCAGCAGGAGAAGGAGGTGGCAGGCCACACAGAGTCCACAGTTAGGAAACAGGGAGTGACGAGTGTTTGTATCCAGCTTAATTCTCTTTTTTATACAGTCCTGAACCCCAGTCTATTGAACAGAACCATTTACACATTTAAAGTGGGTCTTCCCATCTTAATTAATCTAATCTAGATAATCCTTCATAGGCATGCCTAAATAATTGTTGCCATGGTGATTTTTAAATCCCACCAAGTTGACAATCAAGATTAGCCATCATAGTCAACTCTTTCTCTCTCCTACATATTCTGTCTTGGCAATTTAATCTAGCCACATAGATATAAATATTTCATATACAATACCCACTTCACAATTCATATATTCAGCCCAGATCTTTCTCCTAAATTCCAGGGTTCAATATCTAGTCTCTGTTTACTTCTACTTGTCTAAGAGATAGATGTGTCATATCCAGTATACCCCAAACTAATTTTCTCTCTTAATTAAACCTGCTCCATCCAGAAGACTTAGTAATGTCAGCTGATTTCCATCTTTCCTATCATCCAGGTCAAAATCTCTGGCATTATCCATGACTTTTCTCTTCATTTTATCATAGTACAATTCAATCTGACAGCAAATACTGACAGCTCTACCTGAAAACTGCCAGAATTTCTCACCATCTCTATCTGTGCAAAGAGCCCCACCTGGATTCCACAATTCCTTCCTTGTCCTAGTACAATCTGCATTCAAATAGCAGATACACTCATCCTCTGTAGACACCAATCAAACCATGCTATTCCACTGTCCAAATCTCCTCCAGTGATTCCTTACACTAACTGGAATAAAAGCCAGTTCCTTACAGTCATTGACAAGGAGATCATGAGCTTGATACCTCTCCGATTTCAGCTCTTATTTTCCCTCTTCCTTTGCTCTATCTAGTCTCTGTGGGCTTTTTGCCATGCCTACCAGACACACTCCCATCTCAGGCCTTTGTCCTAGCTGTTCCCTCTACCTAGAATGCATTTCTCCCAGATACCCACACAGCAGGCCCTTTCTGCTTTCAGCCTTGGCTCAAATGTCACTTCTTCAATACATCTTGGACCCTGACCACTCTGTTTAGAACTGCATCCTTTGCTCTCGCCCCAGGAATCCTACTTTCTTTTCCCAAATCACCATACTTATTAGGATAAATTTCATCACACTGTATAACCTACCTGGGGGCAGGAACTTAAATTTTGATCTCCTTAAAAACCATGCAAAAACCCACGCAAACAGAGATCCTAAGCCATGCTTTTCACTGGCATTTCCCACCACCTAGTAGAATATATAGTAGTCATTTAATGCCCGTGTACGAAAGAAGGGAAAGGAGGGGAAGAAGGGAAGGAAGAGGGAGAGAGGGATGAAAGGAAGAGAGAAGGGGAGAAGGGAAGGAGGAAGGAGAGGGAAAGATGGGGGGAGGGAAAGAGGCGGGCAATGCGGCATTTGGGCCGTTCTTGGACAATGCAGTTGACCCGTCTGGGCTTCAGTCTCCATCGTGAATAAACACAAGAGTTGAAGCAGATAGCTGTAAGATCTTCTCCACACCTACGCTCAACGAGTCTATGAACTGTGTGAAGCTGAGAAAGCTTAGGAAAGATATGGAGTATTCGGCCTTTTTATGGGGAAAACCCCCCTCGGGACAAGTAGGAAGTCTGCTAGAGTGTGGCTGAACCCTGTCAGGAGGCTTTCCTGGCTGAGCCACCTCAGCCTTCCTCCAGGTGACACTGATCTTAGAGATGCTGGAGCATCTATCCTGCACCACCCCTAATGCACGGGCTACACAACCCAAGACTGCTTCATGAGATCCAAAGACATATGTTTCCTCCAAATTTAGAAATTTCCATTTGATGTACCTTCGTTAGACCATGAGGGTCATGTTTTTGCCTTGACACTCTTCCTCTGATTCCTTTGGTTTATAGCATCATGACAATGCCTCTACTGTCCTCCAGTGAACTGTCAAACTTAGCAGACCATCAACTGTTCCCTTGGCCTCCATCAGCAAAAGCTGCTGTGAATGTCTCTGTTCTTAAGTACAGAGTTGTTGGAATAAAAGCAACTGTGTCTGACTTTCCTACACAAGACGATGCTGTTTCCTGAGAGGAGGTTAAGTGCTGAGCTGAAGACCATGCTGAGCATGGGATCCAAGCCTTGTGAGACCCTCACTAATGTCACAGGGGGAGATTGAGAATTGGCCATGAAGGCCCAGACCTTTGATAAGTAAGCAAGATGCTGTATCAAGGTGTGAAGAGCAGATATGTAGGAGAATATGCTGCTCCAGAGACACTCAGGGAAGGAAATCCATTCAGTGATAGTGCAGCTGAATCCTGTTTCTCTTCTCAAATCTGAGCCTTTATCCTATCAGCATAGACTAAGTCATAGAGGTCATATGTGGTTTGGTAAGCCATGTCAATACTAATCAGGCTCAGGTTGGAGAGGTGGCTTAGCAATGAAGAACATGTCCTCTTCTTCCAGAAGACCAAGGTTCAGTTTCCAATACTCACATGGTGGCTGACAATCCTCTGTAACTCCAGTATCAGGGAATCTGACTCCTTCTATGGCCTCTGCAAGCATTGCACACATATGGGCAAAACACTCAGACATATGAAAAAGAAATCTTAAAAAATAACAATGAGAGGGGCTAGGGATGCAGCTCAGTTGGTAGAGTGTTTGTCCAGAATGCAAAGCCCTGGGTTCAATCCCCAGCACCACATAAACTGGATATGGTGGCACACACCTGTAATCTTAATACACTGGAGATTGAGGCAGGAAGATCAGACATTCAGAGTCATTCTCAACTGTATAGATAGACCAACCTGGGCTCCACAGAACTCCATCTCGAGAAAATAAAAAATAAAATTAAGAAAAGAAGAAGTAGGTATCTGCTCTCTATAGATAGATAAATGATGGATGGATAGATAGATAGATAGATGATAGATAAAAGATAGATGATGATAGATAGATAGATAGATAGATAGATAGATAGATAGATAGATAGATAGATAGATAGATAGATAGAGAGATGATAGATAGATAGATGATAGATAATCTTATTGCTATCACCTGATGATCTGAACTATAAAAATATAAGTAACAAAATATATTTCCAGAGCAATCACTAATACACATGCACATGGCCATTTTGCTTTGTTCCTCAAAGTAAGCAATTCTTACTTGCTTATTTGTAAGAATTTTTAGTCCCTTCCTCAATCTGGCTGAACAGACAATGTCATAAAAAAGTGACAAAGTTTCACAGTTTCCTTCCTTTACTTCACACAATGAGAATTACATTCCTGCTTAACAATTTTCAACTTTATCTCCAACAGAAGCTGCCCATACTTGCAGGGAAATAGATACCTGAGATGGAGATATCAGCCACACCAGTGTTGAATTTTTTGTCAGCTTTTGAGCTTCAAATCTCATTTTGTGTTACGACTCTTCGGAGGCTGAAGAGAGAGAAAATTCAGAAATGTTCTGTCCATCTGGTTGGGGGATAATGAGACAGCTGGTCCCTGGAGCAAACTGTAACACATCTTCCTCAGGCCAACAGAGATTGGGTAGATTGGGTCAACACTGCGGGTTTTTGAGATTTTTTTTTATCTGGTCTTCATAGAAACAAAATGTTCCATCATATCATGAAAGATACCCCTAAATAGTAAGGCTCAGGGGGCAAGAGAGATGGGTCAGCAGTTAAGAACACTGTTTATTTTTGCAGAAGACCAGGGTTCAGTACCCAACATCAACATGGTGTCTAGAAACAGTCAGTAACTCCAGTTCCAGGGGAATACAACGCCCTCTCTGGCCTCTGTGGGCATTGCACAACATGGATGTGCTTACATACATGCAGGCAAAACACTCACACACATAAAAATAAAAAAATAAAAATTTAAAGCGTAAGGCTCAGTGGATAAAGTACTCATCCTGCAAGCATGAGCATTAGAGTTCAAATGCCCAGAACCCACATAAAAGTTGGGAAGGCATGGCTGCCTACCTGTAATGCTAGCATTCTGGAGACAGGGACTGGATCACTGGAGCAAGCTGGCTAATTAGACTGTCTGGAATTGATGAGTGGGCTCGGGGTTCAAGTGAAAGATCCTATCACAATCAATAAAGTGGAGCATTGTGGAGAAAGACACCCAACATCAACTTCTGGCCTCCAGATGGATATGCATGTATGTACATATGCACCCGCATGCCCACATGTATGCATACACATGCACATATGCACACCACCCACCACATATACATTCAAAAAGAAAAGAAAAGCAAGAGAATCGATCCATGTAAATGGACAAAATCAAACTGAGAATGCAATCTTTACTATAATGGGCCACATACCAAATATGTCTACTTTTGTGAGACATACAGTTTCTGTAGGGACTACTCAGCCCTACCACTATAGCTTAAAAGCAGGCAAGACAATGCAGAAATGAATGAACTTGACAGTATGCAATAAAACTTATTTATATGGGCAGCAGGCCAAAGTTAGCAGACCCCTACTATAAGGCAGTATTTTCCAAAGTATTGTACACATGCTACCCTGGGTACACTGCTGACTTGTGGCTGCTCATACAGAAATACTTCTTCATTTTGAAATGTTTGTGATTTAATGTTTCCTGAAAACAAACATATGAGTTATCAAACTTGATTCCAAATTTGATAAATCTTATGCTTAATTGCTTAGCATAAGGTTAAGCTTATTTTTAGCTAGAAAAGACACTTGATTTAAATAAAAATTTAAAAATAGACAACAAGATTTTGATACTGCAAAAATCTTATAGGTAGCATGCAAATTGCCCAAGTCTGGGAATGATAGATAAGCTGCACTGACATCCCACGCATGGGCACCGTGTCACCCCATGTCATCCGTCATCATTTCCCTGGGGTGAGGGAAAGATGACTTCAGATCTTCACACTTAACTTTCTGTCTGGAAAGGCCAGTTCCCACAGATTGGTTCACAAGAGCGAGCTATATTTAATGGTTTCAACCACATCTATAGCTTTATTTGAAATAAATTTTTCATGTGTTTAAAGCTAGAGAAAAGTAGACATCTCTTTTTTATAATTTAAAAAATTACTAAATTATAGAACATTTGTTGAAAAGGAACCAGAGATCATTATGAAAATGGCTATAGAGGGCCTTGAGAGGGATGGCATTTTGTTCATGATTTTGCTCTGAATATGCCACTTATGTAAGTCATATTGCTGAACAGTTATGCTTTGAACCAAAGAAGTAAGAAAAATCCAAGAGATGGAAGATTTTTCTCTCTCATTGCTCTTCTTGAGTCCTCTGACTCTTTTTTTCAAGCTCCTGGTTTCCTGTGCATAGAGACATCCATCATAGGCAAGTTAAGTCTCCTTCCTCTTAGAGGAAGGGCAGCCAGCCATCTGGACACCCTCATTGGAGCCAAGAGATATGCAGAGTAAAAGAATCTACATTTAGGCACAAGACACAGGGATGCAAACTCCAGCATTGTTATTAATATCCAACTTTGTAGAATTGTGGTAAATACTCAGGGTAAACTTGCAAAAGTCTTTGACATGGTGTCTGACTAGGATCGTTAATTAAAAAAAAAAAAAATATATATATATATATATATATATATGGACAATATGTATTTCATCTGACAACACTAACCCAATACAGTACACACTTTGAACAAATTTTGGAAATTTTTATCTTTATTAGAAACACAAGTGCTTTCTGTTCCTGTATGAAAAGAAGGAACAGAGAGGTGATGGAAGTCTCAAGACAAACAGAGTAAGTCTTGCAGTGGTCACATACTGGATTGCCATTTTTTCTCAGACAAGGAAATGACGTTAGATTTAGAAAGAAAGGAAAACAGAACTGTGCTGAGTAAAATGGATATTGGGAAAGAGCAAATACATCAAGAGAAATGTCCTGCTTATTAGAAACATGATCAATGAGCATGATTTGACTGCAGCTCCTTGATTTGACTGCAGTTTTCTCAAGATGGTGCTTGGAGCCCACACTGGAATCCAGTTCTTGGCTTTCCCTCTGTGCCTTATGTAAGATAAGTGAGGTAAAAGTTGAGGGAGCAGATGAAATATTACACCTATAGTCCTGTCGTAGAGAACCGCAGTGTTATTGAGCCATATTACAGCTATTCCTGACCTTAGCATTTAATGCCAAAAGTGGACCCAAACTCTTAGAGTTTGTTCCTTCAGATGTGTCCCTGGAACTGTGCTCTTGAGCCAGACCTCAGTCATACTTTTATTGAAGCAGTCTTTCCAGCAACAATTTCGGAAGTAGAAGCTAGGATCCACACCAATTAGAGAATCTTTTCCTTTGATCCGTAGG